>NC_081414.1:124725000-125025000 GCF_030272615.1 Cryptomeria japonica
ATTAATGATTGTTTCAAATGCATGGCAGTCACTGATACAATAGAAGAAACCACGCTGAAACAAAATACATCATGACCATTGATTTGGTAGTGGAGTTTTAAGGAATACTATCTAAACTATAGATAGTGACACCATATCTCAATGTTCCCCAAATTGTAGTGATTAAGCAATTAAAATATATCATTAATTAACATTTAAAGTTGAGGCTGAAAGATCTGCGGCTGCTTCAGCAGTGGCCTTGATTGTGCTCCCTCCTTCCATCATAGCAATCTTGGCCTTGCCCTTCAATTCTTTCATTTTCTTCCTCGCCTTTCTTCCCTCTTCTCCTTCCATCAATTCCCTCACCGCTCTCTCCACTTCTTCTCTCTTCACAAATCTCTTGTCGTCCATTTTCAAATCTACGGCTACCTGAATCTGCTTCACTAGTATGGCCTTGTTCATCCCCTGTTCGGCACCAAGAGGCCAAGTGATCATTGGGACTCCATTACAGGCGCTCTCCAAAGTAGAATTCCACCCACAATGAGAAAGGAATCCTCCGGTAGAGGGATGAGAAAGAACAGGAACTTGAGGAGCCCAATTGAGAAGCACCAGCCCACGGTCCCTGGTTCGATTCTCAAAACCCTCTGGTAAAAGCTCGGAAATGTCAGTTTCAAGAGTAGAAGAGTCCCCAGATTTGTACCCACGCACCACCCACAGGAACCGGTGGCCACTGGCTTCAAGTCCAATTGCCAGATCTGTAATTTGCTCCCTTGATATAACGCCGAAGCTTCCAAAGGACACAAACAGAACGGACGAAGGAGGCTGCTCATCCAACCAATTGAGGCAGCTGGACTGGTCAGGGGTATCAGATTCTGTGAGCAACAAGGGACCTATTGGATAGATCGCAGGCGTTGCAGGGGTGCTGAGGGCTTTAATGGCTTCCTCCTCAAACTCAGCAAAAGTGTTAATGAGAATCCCCGAAGCTTCCTTGAAGCGGGAGGCATGGTTTACAAACCATTCAAACTCTGAATCTGACCTGTCCTGAAGGGAACTGGGCAGATCCCTCGGAGGAATCGGCGGAAACCCAGGTACCTCCACTTCAAAATCCACGTCTTTAAATGAGACCTTCATCTCCGAAACGAACTTCGGAAGATTTAACATGAAGCAAACCAGAGCAGCAGAGGCCGGAACGAATAAATAAGTTGGGATCTTCAGCTTGGCGGTAACGGCCAGCAGTTCCGTGCAGAAGGGGTCTATAATAAAAGCAGATATGGGCGATGATGAACGCAACGATTGCAGAACATCTTCAATGTGCGGCATTGCTTTCAGCATAAACTTGGAAATGCGTGCTCCAAATTTCATGTCTCGCTCATCTTCATCCAGAGTGATGTGGGGAATCTCTGCAAAGCGTATGTCGAGAGCAGAGGAGGCCAATCGTTCAAGCACTGCGGGTTGCTGAGATGTCCACATCCATTTGGTGATGATGAGGGTGATTGAGAAGGCATGGAAGTTGCAGAGACGCTTTACAAACTCAGCTAATGGTAGGAAATGGCCCATCGCCGCGCTGAAGGGGAATATGGCGACATGTGGCCTCTCCATCGAAGGCCGAGGTAGTGCACTGCAATTGTTTGTTGTATGCAACAAGCTATAGTTTTAGAAGACTAATTCACACGGATTGCATGTGTCATCGACCGAGCCCTAATGGAGAGGGCCCATAGTGGTGCGTGTGGGTTTCTAGAACCTGGTCGCCTGACATCGAGCGAAAATCGACCACCCACATTCATTGATAGCCGTGCAAAACACAATTCTACTGTTTTTAAACTTTTTCCGCAAATGAATTTCGCATCTTTTGAAGTCATTTATGCGCCGATTTTCCTCACTGTTTCAGCCATCGTTTTTTTATCCTTGTCAGCACGACAAATTTTGCTTTCCCACAAACGCCATTGGCCTTAGTTTATCTTTTTATTATTTATTTGTTTATTTTTTAAATACATCAATAATCAGTAAGGACAACCACCAATATACCAGGAGGGGTTCATTTTGACAATGAATTATTACTTGACTTTAGGCATAGGCATAGTACTACTGCAATGAATTTTCAATTTTTTTTTTAATTAGTTATTAAATTTATTTATTTAAATCAATTATAATCTAATATTTATTTATTTTATTATAAAATTTAAGTCTTTTATAATATATATGTATGTTTTTTAACATTTTCAATAAAAGAATATTTTATGATTATTTTATTTGCTAAAATAATTTGCTTCTTATACACAATTTATAGGGATTCACTATGATACAACATATTTTAAGGTAAAATTATAAGAAATAAAATAGGTTTTACTCATGTAATTTTTTGGAAAATTAATATATTTTTAATTTTTTAGATCGTTTACTTTATGTTAAAAATTAATTGTAATATATTTATAATTTTTAAAATCAATTAGAATTATTTTATTAATATAAATTTTTTATATTATTTTTTAAAATCATAAATTATTTTTTAAAGTAGTTTTATTTTCTATTTAATTTAAGACATATTAAATTATTATATTGTGAAAATCATAATATCATTTAAAATTGAATTAATGGATGTAAAATTTAATAATTTTTTCGTATTTGAGAATTTTATAATTTTTGTTTTTTTGACATAAATTATAGAGAAATCAATTAAATTATAACTATTATCAATTTAATTTAGAATAATGAATTAAGATTTACAACAAGTGTTTAGTTTTAAATTTGACATATATTAAAAAATATGTAAGAATCAAATACTTTTGAACTAAAATATATTTTTAATAATATAACTAATTTTCATGACTACAAATTTGATATGCATATGAAATTGAAGTTTGCAACTCTTATTCTAGACTAATTCAATAAATTGTGAATTAACCAACTATACTACTCAATACTTGTTTTAGTATATTTATTTACTTCTACTACAATACTTGTTGCTTCTACTATAATATACTTATTTTTATTATATTTATTACTCTACTACTATACTTGTTACTTCTACTACAATAGACGACAAGTACTCGCCACTATGTGGCACTTGTTAAACCATGTATTATTTATTGGAAAAAGCAAGAGCAATTCATTGAATAACTTTTTTCATATCTCTCTTTAGAAAAAAAAGTTATATTAATTTAAACACCTTATGATTTCTATGGATTTTTGTGATGTAACATGTTTCTTATTTTTGGAGGTTCATTTACTATGCTAGACTTTTATATAATAAAATATACATAATATTATATCTATAATAAATAAATAATATTACAATTATATTTATTTTATTTATTATATTGTGAGTGCAATAATCATTATTTGTATATTTTCAATATTATATATTTATTATTTTATACTATATAATATATATGTTTAGCTTATTTAATATATATTAAATTATGATATTATTTAAGTTAATACATAGTTAAATTTAGATGAATAAATTAGAGATGGGTTAATCATATAACAAATAATATAATTAAAGTATTTATTTAATCTATAAAATAGATACATAATTAAATAATAATTTTTTTGTAGATATTAATTTTTCATAGCACATTTCAAGTTTATCTCATTTATGAGAAGTTACTTATGATAGAGACTACATGGACAAACCAATTATTTAATCTAGAGAAGGAAATGCCAAAAACTTACTTGAAGAAAAAATAGTCTCATTTTCTTTCTATCTCTCTCCTCTATTATCTTCTTATATCTCACATCTCTCTATATTTCCCAATCTATCTATCTATCTATCTATCTATCTATCTATCTATCTCTATCTCTCCTCTCTCCCAATCCCCCCGCCTCTCTCTCTCTCTCTCTCTCTCTCTCTATATATATATATATATATATATATATATATCACTATCTCTTCCTCTCCCTCTATATTTATATCTCATTATCTCTACCTCTCTCTATTATTTACTCAATCACTCCTTCTCTATATCTCCATCTCTCTATTTCTCTATCTCCTTCTCACTCATCTCTCTATCTCTTTCTAATCATTTCTATGTACTTCTATCTCTCTATCTATTGAAGACTAAATGGTGAATAACTTGTATACATCTTATTGAATGTAGGCATGTACATATATATAAGATTGCAATGTAGTTAACGATTGTAGCAACTGCTGGTAATTAACAATGTAATAGATGATGATCATTGTACACAGTTATGCCAACATTCCCCCCTTATTACATTGTTCCTAAAACTTTCCCTAGGGAGCCCCCCTTAAGGCTTACAAAATAAAAAAATGCTGGTTACATAATATGAATAGGCATTTTTAGAAGATCTTCTCTTGAAGAAGCAAATCCTAAACCAAGCATGGCTCCATCAAGTTGTATCTTGACCCTCCAAAAGATGTAGCTTTGAGCTATGTTATTAAGCTCTTAGTCTCGAGTTCTCAAATTATAGAGTCTTGAATTATTCAACAATGATCCCTAAGAGATACGATAGATCTCTATCAGTCTAATGAGCGTGAAAGGGTATAATTCTCGATCATATACTTTGAAGCTTGCTCGACAATAATCCATATTGAGCTAAACACCAAATCTCAAACCTCCATATTGAGCTAAACACCAAATCTCAAACCTATCTCTAAAATATAACCTTGAAAACACATGTATTCTTCAAATCTATTCACATCAACAAAGAAGACAAAAAGGAAAGCATAAACCAAAAATGCCAAAAAATACTCATGTAGAATCATCAACTCAAAGAGAGAAGCTAACTTGAGATGATGAAAATCCTCCATCCTTTGATGCCACCAACCTCCAAGATGAACATGTTATAGTTTACCCTTCAAAACAAGCACCATAAAAAGTAATACAACCTCTAAGAACCTCTAAGATCCCACAAACCCACTAAGTGGTATTACATCAAACCATGTACTAAAACCATGGACTACCTACCCATTGTCCCCACATCTAATATTGGGTATTTTATTAATTTACTTTCCCCAATATTAAATAATTAGAATACAATATAATGTACAAAGTTATAATACAACTCATCAAGTTGCCCCTAGAATATTTCAAGAGAATCTCTCCATGTTACATGGGTACTTTATTAATTTAATTTCCCCAATATTAAATAATTACAATATAATATAATGTACAATGTTACAATACAACTTCTCAAGTAGCCCCTAGAATATTCCAAGAGAATCTTTCCATGTTATGTGTCCATGTGCAACTCACATAATAAATAAAATATTACAATTATAAACATTATTATGCAAGGTGTACAACACCTATTTTCCCAACAGGATATAGTATCATTATTTGATTATAAAGAGAATTCATTGCATCATTTACATATATAAAAATAGATCTACATAAATATTTTCATTATTCTTGGCATGTTTTCAATCTTATTCAAACATCATAGAATTAGTACACTTGACCTAACCACAATTTAGGAAGGTTGTAGATTCTTTCACTTGATAACAAGTCCTACTGGTTCTTTCAAGAATTGCACAATCTAGGTACACATAATGATCTGAAAGTTAGAAGTAGTTGACAATTGGAGATAAGGAGATAAATTTCAATTTAATTTTTTTTCAAGCATCTTATGTAATGCCACACCAAGAAATCCTAAAGGAATTGACTAACATTCCAAAAGGTGGGAATGCTTTTTTAAAAGAACATTTAATGAATATAAAAAATATTAATAGGATAAGATTACTCTACAATGAACAAGAGGAAGACTTCTACAACATTTCCCCTAAGGTTCCTCAACATGGTTACTTAATCTAACCATACATCTCTCAAGGAAACAATCTAACAAGAATTAACATATAATGCATACATGTACTTCAGTAATTCAAATGATTAAAGTAATCCAAGTATTCCATTTAAGAAAATTACTGATTCATTCATTTACATTTGACAATATAAATACATTCCAAAGATATATTCATTGAAAAGCATTAGCTATAGTTAATCATAACACACAAGTAATGAATTATTAGCATGAACATATTTAATAGCAGGAGAACAATGTTTTCATTAACTGACATAAAATCCTACCACTTAAGTCTTATTTTAGTTACATAAGATTTACATCATCAATACATCATAATTACATCATATGCCATGAAGGCATGCATATACAAAGGTTACATTAGATACACAAAATACAATTGATAGATACATAAAGTCACCATCTGAAACACCGATTTAACCAAATCCAAGAGAGCAAGCTGGAATAGGTACGAGGCCAATCCACACAAGATTGATACAAAATCCCCAATGGAAGAAGGAAACTACCACCCAACCATGTGGATCCAAAATTTCCACCCCCCATGCTAGGAGATAAACATAAGGCCCTCAAGTAATCAAACAAGGAACACAACACAAGGGATAACTCACTTCCACCAGGTAACCACAAGCAAGACACACATAGACTAAACTCTGAATAGGAGTACTCCAGAGGCTACAAACACAAAGGAAGAACACCAATGCTCACAAGGGGAGAGTGTCATTGCATAGCTTGCTATGGGTTACCTTGGCAGGTCTCCATAGGCCTCGACCCCCATCCTGGATTATCCTGGCAGCCTCTCTTGACCCCCGTCCCCCATACAAGACTCATGTGGACCCAACAAACCTTTCATGAGGACAAGGTAGTTGGTTTTTCCATTCCAGGCCTTCCACACCTCATCTTGAGCCTAAACGAGCACTCAAGCAATGAACAGTGCATTCAATTATCTTGTTTAATGTGACTACCCAACCTTCCCCCCCTTAATGCATTAATTAGGTTATTATCTTCGGACATGTAGTGTCGCAGTTAAAACACTTCGTTGGTGAAGCGACCACCAAGGTTCAAACCCCTGTTGGGCCATTGTGCTCGCAGGCCTTGTGTATTCGCTGGGTCGTTGTGCTTGCGGGTTTGAACAAGTGAAGTGTGGGGATGAGGTCCCCCGGTTGTGGCCTCACTAGTTTATAGCTCCTGGTCAAAAGCATTTCACGTGGAGCCAGAGGGCGTGTCATGCCAGCATTGTCAGTCACATTAAAAAGTTTACCAAGCATTATTTAAAAAAGAAAACATTAATTAGGTTATCACTTATTAAGGAAACATCCAATGGGTTATCCTAGCAGCCACTTTGGGCCCTGGCCCCCACTTGGAAGCCACTCCCCCTTATGACACAAACATAGAAAAACCAACCATCACCAAATGAATCATCATCAAAATAATCTCATAGGTCTCATGAAAATATTGGAAGCACCATGGACCATAAAATGAATCCCAACCAAGCCTGAATTCACATCGCATCTCAACCATATATCATCAAATCCAAACGCTTCCCACAAGAGCACAACATGACTCAATCCCATGGGGAGGGTAATGCATTTTCATTATTCATAGGTACCTAACATGGACTTGTTTTCAAAACCCATATTGCATAATAATCTACTCCCTAAGTTTCACTTAAGGAGGGGTGTTGTAGTATTAGTGGTTTTATCCCATTTACATAGGTTTAAGTTTTACTTAGGTAGCTAACATAATACCTTATTAGATATTAGTTACATACAATTCAATAATTGTATAATGCATTTAATATTTGTATCTAGTAGTTAGATATCACTTATCTCTACCTCATTACACCTGTGCTATTTATACAAAGTCTTTGTACGTGTTTTATCATCTCAATCTCATTATTTTCTCACTAGTGAAATTGCCTTGTTGCTTCTCTTATGTATTGTAAAGGTGGTTGTGTTTGTAGATTTTTGTACCTAGGTGGTTACACCAACACTATATAAATTATAAAACAATATATACATCTAATCCAAAAATTGTCCTTTTTATTAAAAAATTCATTTTATTTAAAAAGTGTATATACCATAAAATTTGCGTTTATATTCATAGAGACCACAATTACAAGACATTTAGTACTATATTTTCCAATAAAATACAATTACTAGGTTGATATTTGAAAATAAATTTTGAAATTTGTCTATCACAAATAGATCTCCTCAATAATTTAGACAAGGCAACTAAAATTCACGTTAATTTAAACTTCATAACCATTGATCATTTTATGTTTAACATTATCTAAACTCTCCATCATTTTCTAATAGATTTATCAACTCCAAAGTACTATGCATCATTTGAGTAGAGGCTTGATGCTTGCATTAATGATGATTTCATATACATAGTACTTATTGATATAATAAATATGGTAGTAGAGTTTCCAGGAATAGTAGTGATACCATATCAAAATAATTGGTGATTTCATGAAGAAGAAAACCATAATAATATTTTCACAAAACATATAGTTGCACATCAAAGTTGTTATAAGGAGTTTGATCAAGTACCCTCAATCCTCCATAGAAAAAGTAAATTTTTATACCATTATATTTACATCAATTAATAGGTAACCTTTTCAACTCAACATACAACAAATGCATTAGTTTTTTATGTCACATCATCATATGATAACATGGTTGCATAAATTTTGTGATATACATCTATATTATTTTTTCATTGATGGATTTGATTCATCACTAAGTCAACTCGAAGCAAGTGTGGCACATGGTAGGGGTTTGTTATGAATGCCTTCAAAGTTGAACTAATTTAAATTAGGTTTTAGGTTATTTAGAGAGAGAGAGAGAGAGAGAGAGAGAGAGAGAGAGAGAGAGAGAGAGAGAGAGAGAGAGAGAGAGAGAGAGAGAGAGAGAGAGAGAGAGAGGAGAGAGAGAGAGAGAGAGAGAGAGAGAGAGAGAGAGAGAGAGAGAGAGAGGAATTCTCAAATATTGAAACTCATAAAAATGCAAACAAGATTTTATTATAAAAATGAAAAACCTTGACCACTTATATCTCTTATATGTGTCATGGAAAAAAAAATTGTGACAAGATTTGTAAATGTAGTGAAATATGCTAAACATGCATTTTTGTAACATGAAAAAAATAGAATAGGTTATGTGTAACATGATCACATTTTGATTGAAATAATTGATTTGTCTACTTTTTTGTGCCCCAATTTGGTACATTCACCCTTCTTCCAACAAGTAGTCTCAACCCTCTCGACCACTTTCATTCTCTTCTCATGGTGTGGTCTCTTGATTGTGTAGAATTTGACAAGTTCCCCCCACCTAAAACTATGCGTTTCTTTTATTCATGATTAACAACTTATTAAGGAAGACCAAATTGAAGAGGGTGGTCTTACTAGTTGAGAGCCCAATGATGACTATTCCAACACTATTAACATATGAAATAATCTTATTAAACATGATCCCTCCTCTTGATCCTATTCTTACAACTAACAAATTTATTTTTCCTATTGATATTAAAAGTTAACACCTCTTTAAATAATTGTCTTTTATTTTTATACTTGATCTCACCTAGACTTCAAAAATGAAACAGATAAAAACTCAACCACTACAAATGAAAAGATACTTATTCTTGGAAGATATTATAAAGAGTCTTAATTCGAAATGAAACCTTTCATTTTCTCTTTCCTCTCCGTTATTATCACTCATAGATGGCATCATCTACAAATTAGGTAATCCATTGCAGAAACAAAGGGTGATTAGATGGGATGCTTTATCGCTTCTCCCACAAGCAACGCAAAAAGAAACGACTTCTTTATTGTGCTGAAATACCATGCGGAGGTAAAAATTCTTGCACCTAAACAAGCTCATGCTTCTAAAACAAACTGTACAAACTATTCTAAACTACATCATTTTAAGAGGAATACAAGTGATTAAATATCTTTTGACACATCCATTCAAAATATTTGTTTTCTTTATTGTAATGTTTACCTTTCAGTACTAAGAAAGCAATTTTATTTGATAATTAAGATAAGTTAGATTTATATTATTTCTATTTTTAAAATCAAATTTAACCATGTAACCAATAAAAAATGATTTAACTATTGGTTACACATCAATTCAAGTGTTATTTATTCAAATTTAAATGCTATTGTTTTGTATAAAGGACAAAACATTAATCGATTGTTGATCCATCTATTAGGATATGGCATTATTATCTGATTCTAAATAGAATTTATTCATCAACATGTACATACATACAAATAGATCTACATAAACTTTTTCATTCTACTTGGTCTGTCTTCAATCTGACTCAAACGTCATTGAATTAGTACACTTGATCTGCTTGCAATAGGTGTAGATTCTTCCACTTGATGACAAGTCCTAGTGGTGCTTTCAAGCATCTTAAAATCTAGGTACACGTAATGATCTAAAAGTTAGGTTAGAAATGGTGGACTCTTGGAGTTAAGAGAAAAAATTTAATTTACAAAATTTCCAAAAGACACGAAAATTACAGGAGATTTATTACTGTATTTTCCAATAAAATACAATCAGTAGATGGAAATTTGAAGAGCAATTCGGAATAGGTCTATCACAAAGAGATCACCTGAACAATTTGGAGAGAATACTAAAATTCACTTTAAATTGAACTTCATAACGATGATCATTCTATGCTTCACATTTTCTAGATTCTCTGCAAATTTGATCTATAACTATTATTTGCTAATAGATTTCTCAACTTTAAATTACTATGCATCATTTGAGCAGAGGCTTGTTGCTTGTATTAATGATGGTTTCAGATACATAGCACTTACCGATACAATAGATCTGGTAGTAGAGTTTGGAGGAGTATGTCATAAACTATTGGTAGTGACACCATATCTCTGTCTTCCCCAATTTGTAGTGTTTAACCAGCTAAAACTATCATTATTTTACATTCCAAGTGGAGGCTGATAAATCTGCGGCTGCATCGGCGGTAGCCTTGATTGTGCTCCCTCCTTCCATCATAGCAATCTCAGCCTTGCCTTTCAACTCTTTCATTTTCTCCCTCGCCTTTCTTCCCTCCTCTCCTCCCATCAATTCCCTCACCGCTCTCTCCACTTCTTCTCTCCTCACAAATCCTTTGTTGTCCATCTTTAAACCTATGGCTACCTCATTCTGCTTCACCAGTATGGCCTTGTTCATCCCCTGTTCCGCGCCAAGAGGCCAAGTGATCATGGGAACTCCGTGCGAGACGCTTTCCAGTGTAGAATTCCATCCACAATGAGAAAGAAAGCCTCCAGTAGATGGGTGAGAAAGAACCCGTATTTGAGGAGCCCAATTTGGAATCACCAGCCCACGGTCACAGGTTCGACTCTCAAAGCCCTCCGGTAAAAGTTGAGAAATGTCAGTTTCAAGAAAAGAAGAGTCCTCAAATTTGAACCCGCGCACTCGCAGCACCCATAAGAATCGGTAGCCACTGGCTTCAAGTCCAATTGCCAGATCTGTAATTTGTTCCCTTGACAGAATACCCAAGCTTCCGAATGCCACAAACAGAACGGACGAGGGAGGCTGCTCGTCCAACCATTTGAGGCAGCCGGACTCGTCAGGGGTATCAGATTCTGTGAGATGCAACAAGGGACCTATTGGATAGATGGGAGGCGTTGCAGGGGTTCTTAGGGTTTTGATGGCTTCTTCCTCTAGCTCAGCAAGGGTGTTAATGAAAACCCCTGATGCTTCCTTGAAGCGGGAGGCATGGTATAAAGACCATTTAAACCAGGAATCAGACCTCTCTTGAAAGGGAGTGGGCAGATCTCTGGCTGGAATCGGCGGAAGCCCCGGTACCTCCACTTCAAAATCGGCGTCTTCAAATGAAATTTTGTTCTCCGAGACGAGCTTTGGAAGATGTAACATGAAGCAAACAGAAGCAGCAGAGCCCGGAACGAATAAATAACTCGGCACTTTTAGCTTGGTGGTAACGTCAAGCAGTTCCGTACAGAAGAGATCTGTAATGAATGCAGAGATGGGCGAAGATGAACGCAACGATTGCAGAACGTCTTCAACGTGTGGCTTTGCATTCAGCATGAACTTCGAAAGGCGTGTTTCAATATTCATCTTTTGCTCTTCTTCATCCTCAGTGATGTGAGGAATCTCTGTAATGCGTATGTCGAGAGCAGAAGAGGCCAATCGTTGCAGGAGAGGGGGTTGCTGAGATGTCCACAACCACCTGCTGATGATGAGGGTGATGGAGAAGCCATGAAACTCACAGAGACGCTTTGCAAACTCAGCTAATGGAAGGAAATGGCCCATCCCCACGCTGAGGGGGAAAATGGCGACATGAGGTTTGTCCATCAAAGGAGGCAGAGGAAGGCAACGCTGAAAGATATTGGAATTGTAAATTGTAAGCACATCTAGAGCCACCCCTCAACGACAAATAAATATAATGATAGAGATGGGGACATTTCTGGTGAATAGATGGAAAAAGACCGAAAGGAATGGATTGTTGACTATTGATAGTAATGCAGGTAGAAGCATTAGTAAAGAACCTTATGATAAAGATCCTCCTTTCCCTATCATTTCCATGATTACTTAGTTGTTTCTTGATCTTGGCCCTTATGTTTTTATCATTTTGTTATAAGGCTTGGCCCTTTCCACTAACTCATGGGTCTACCTCTCCACCACTCTCCTTTTTTTATGAATATTATGCTATTTTTTTTTTGTATTAATGTAAACTTAAATATGACATATTCATAAAAAAAGTTTGCATAGACTAGATGAACCCCGAGGTTTGAATCTCAAGACTAGATGAACTCCAAGGTTTGAATCTCAAGACTTCAAGCATAACTAGTATGAAGGGCTACTTGATACATTCATAAGCCTCAACAACAAAACACAATGAGTCATTGAGGTTTCCAATGAGCCAAGAACTAAACAATAAAGACCCTAGGGTAATTATTTTCTATTTTTAATTTGATTTGTTTTTGGAGAGGTGTGATTTTATTTTTATTTTTCATCTACATTGGGAAATGCTAAAACATTTATCAAGAAGTCCTACTCTGTCATTATAAGGAGCAAAATATTTGGATTTAATACACTATAAGAAATCCAGTTTTATACAAGGATTTATAGAATAATATATGACTATATATTATTAATATTTATTATTCATAGACATTTCGCATGTTGACCTAGGAGAAAATGTCCCATTGGGACATATATATAATATTACAAAGGCATTTATACATATGGTAGTCCATAGATGTTTGAAAACACATTTTCATTCAATACACATTGGGCAAAGTGGATAATAAAAGGTCATAGATTACAAAGTACAATTCTATAGGTATACGAAAATCTATGACCATAGATTCCTTCATCCCTAAGATTGACATTACATATAGGATCAACAAAATATTATGATGATAAGACAAGTACTAATTGTATTTTCTATTCCCGATTTCTTGGCATATTAGACTGAGATCTTCATCAATATTTGTGGATTCATTAGTTATAGATCTAAGTACATTTATGTATATTTATATTTTTATTTATTTAATTACAAGAAATAATTATTATTATATTTTTGTCAACATCATAATTAATTATTCTAGGATAATTATGCATCTATACATGCATTTATTAGATTAGCTTAGACTGAACTAAAGGAAAGTTTATTTTCTATTACATTTTGGTGACCCTAATTGATCCCACACAATCTTATCTCACCTTTAGGAAATTAGATAATTCTTATTTGTATATCTAGTGTATAATAATTTTTTTTATATTTGTCTAGTGTTTAATCTTGTTATACTTAGTAATCTTTCAATTAGGGTTTTCCATACATAATAAATTATCATTTATCCCACCTTCCCACAATAGATGTTGCAAGACTATCCTTATGGTACGTATTAAGATTTTTTATAACACATCTATCCTTGATATTCTGGTCACACATCATTCTAATAATAAAGATATGTATTATGTGGGTTTTTTCTACTATGTGTTTATTTTCCTTCCTTCACGGATTAAATAGTTTTCATCATAATTACTAGATAATATTATGCCATTGATCAATGAGCTTCAAGTTGAGCATATGGATTGTCATAGTGATGATAATCTTATTAGCAAAGATTAATTGTGTGTTAGTGATGAATTTAGTATTATGGATATTAATGATATTTTCTACATATAAAATATAAACATATTGAAACAAATTAAACTCAATTAATCTATTTTCCTCACAATATATGAAACACTATAATTTAGCATCAAGGTTGGTGAAATATGATAAATAAGAAAAAGTGATCTCACCAATAATAGCCAATGTTGCACCAATTCATGTTGGTTATGCTTCAACATGATGATATGCAATTTCTCCTACTTGCAACATAACATTGCATTCCAAGGAGTCTTAATAAATAACTTAGGTTGAGGCTAGTTTAGAAACATTTGGAGGAGTGATTAAAATGCCTCTCTCTCTCTCTCTCTCTCTCTCTCTCTCTCTCTCTCTCTCTCTCTCTCTCTCTCTCTCTCTCTCTACACACACACACACACACACACACACACATATATATACACACACACACATATATACATATACATATATGTATATGTATAGGTGTGTGTGTGTGTTTGTATATCCACAATCTTCTTACCCTAAATTTTGTCACAACAAAATAATTAATAATTTCATGAACAACAAAATTATAGTAAAATTTTCTCAACTAGCTAATCAAAAAATTATGTTTTATACCAATGGATAAGAATATCCTTCAAAGTAATATTGCAACATGTGCATTAGTTTTGGAATCAATAAAAAGAGCACAAATTTGACCTTTTCTTATATATTTTATTCCACCTCATCATATGATAATTTTGTTGCATAAATTTAGTTATATGCATCTCTATGATTTTTTTTCTTGATGGATCAATCTCACCATAGAGTGGATTTTCTTCATTGTTGTTTCAAATGATTAAATGCAAGTGTTGCATGGTGGTGAATGGCTTCTACATTAAAAGTAATTATGTAATGTAAATTTTATTTTGTTCTAAATATCTAATAATTTCTCTTCTCTTTATATAGGGTTTGTTGAAAGCTTTAAAAGAGATTCAAATGATTTGGAATTCTCTTTAGGAATTTCTTCCTCTAAATTAGGTTAGATGGATTAAGGTTTAGAGGAGGTAATAATTTTTTTTTTAATAAATGCACTCTATAATATTAAAATTTATAAAATCCAATCAAATAAGAAAGCCTTGACCACTTATCTATCTTGTATGTACATTATTGGAAAAAATGTAGAGAGAGGACTTGAAAATATAGTGAAATATGCAAGGGATTCTCATGTTTCAATATCTTTGTAGTAGCTAGATCATAATTGTTGATTATCTAAAATGTGTTGTGATCACTTTTTATTTCTTTATAAAGCATAATAACATGGATTTACTAGGCCATCATGTATCCAAGTTATATTTAATGTGATAACTTTTTGTTGAAAATAATCGATTTGTCCATTCTTTTGTCCCCCAATTTAATACATTTACTCTACTACTCACCTGGGGTCTCAGCACTCTCAACCTCCACGAACATCTTCTCATAGATGTGGTACTCTGGGTTTTAGTAAATTCCCCCATCTAGAGCTAGTTATTTCTTCTATTCATGCTTAGTAGCTTGTTGATAAAGACTGAAAGAAACGCAGTGCTCTTGTAACACCACTAAAATATTAAATAAACCTGATAAACATGATCACTTTCCTACAGATTATACTCTTGCCGCTTAATAATTTTATTTCATTTTATCGATATTCAAACTCAACCCTCTTTAACTTCGATTATTTATCTACTTCAAATCAAATTCAGAAAACAAATTCTAAGAAGCCTGTCAAACAACAGTTCAGTGACTATCTAGTAGTGCATGCCACTTAGAGATGCAATGTATCAAAATATGGAAAGGAAAAAGACAGACGCAACTTTCTGTGAGCAGGGATATCTGATTACAACGTATTGTCGTTGTGAGGCTAAATGAAATAAAACCTTTTTGAATACTTTTGAAGGCCCGGATTCTGCACATTAGTTAATTATTGATACCACAAACCAAAAGTAAAAGATACAAACAACTTCATGTAAAAGAATCACGTTTAGAGTTAAGAGGGAAGACTAGCCGGTGAAGATTGACTGTTAGAAACAAAGGACCCCATCTCATTTTGGGACTGGTGATGAAATGGGACTGTTAGATTTTCTTTCTTTGGTCCAAGCAACCCGTTCAGTGGTGATAACCTTCATTTTCCTTTTTCCTCTCCGTTATTCAGCTGTAGATGGGAACATCTACAAATCAGGCACTCAATTGTAGAAACAAAGGGTGATTAGATAGGATGCTTTGTCACTTCACCCCCAAGCAGCGCAAAAAGAAATGGCTTCTTTATTTTGCTGATCTACCATGCAGAGGTAAAAATTCTTGCACCTAAACAAGTTCATGCTTAAAACACAAACTGTAAAAATTATTTTGAACTAAGTACCTTCAGAGGAATACAAAGTGATTAAATGTCTTTTCATACATTTATTGAAAATATTTGTTTTCTTTATCGTAGTGTTTTCTTTTCATTGATAAGAAATTAATTTTATTTGATAATTAAGATAAGTTAAGTTTTTATTAGAATAACCCTGATTTCTAATTTTAAAATTATATTTGATCATATAACTAATAAAAAAATGATTTAACTAGTGGTTACCTATCAATTCAAATGTTAATTATTCAAATTTAAATGCTATTGTGTTGTATAAAGGGGAAGACATTATTCAATTGTTGATCCATATATTAGGATATAGCATTATTATTTGATTATAAATAGTCATTGCATCAACATGTACATACATACAAATAGATCTACATTAACTTTTTCATTGTACTTGGTCTGTCTTCAATCTGATTCGAATATCATTGAATTATTACACTTGATCTGATTGCAATAGGTTGTAGATTCTTCCACTTGACGACAAGTCCTAGTGGTGCTTTCAAGCATTACAAAATCCAGGTACACGTAATGATCTAAAAGTTAGATTAGAAATGATGGATTATTGGAGTTTAGATAAATTTCCATTTAGAAAATTTCCAAAGACACCAAGATTACAAGAGATTTATTACTGTATTTTCCAATAAAATACAATCAGTAGGTGGAGATTTGAAGAGCAATGTGGAAAAGGTCTACCACAAAAAAATCACCTGAACAATTTGGAGAGCAGACAACTAAAATTCACTTTAAATTGAACTTCATAATCATTATCATTTTATGCTTCACATTTTCTAGACTCTCTACAAATTTGATCTATAACTCTGATTTGCTAATAGATTTCTCAACTTTAAAATACTATAAAATATGTATCATTTGAGCAGAGGCTTGATGCTTGTATTAATGATGGTTTCAGATACATAGCACTTACTGATGCAATAGATCTGGTAGTAGAGTTTGGAGGAGTATTACATAAACTATTGGTAGTGACACCATATCTCAGGCTTCCCCAATTTGTAGTTTTTAACCAGCTAAAATATGTATCATTATTTTACAGTCGAAGTGGAGGCTGATAAATCTGCGGCTGCATCGGCGGTGGCCTTGATTGTGCCCCCTCCTTCCATCATAGCAATCTTGGCCTTGTCCTTCAACTCTTTCATTTTCTCTCTCACCTTTCTTCCCTCCTCTCCTTCCATCAATTCCCTCACTGCTCTCTCAACTTCTTCTCTCCTCACAAATCCTTTGTTGTCCATCTTCAAACCTATGGCTACCTGATTCTGCTTCACCAATATGACCTTGTTTATCCCCTGTTCGGCAAAAAGAGGCCAAGCGATCATGGGAACTCCATGCGACACGCTCTCCACCGTAGAATTCCACCCGCAATGAGAAAGGAAGCCTCCAGTAGACGGGTGAGAAAGAACAGGAATCTGAGGTGCCCAATTGAGAAGCACCAGCCCGCGATCCCTGGTTCGACTCTCAAAGCCCTCGGGTAAAAGCTGTGAAATGTCAGTTTCCAGAGAAGAAGAGTCCTCAGATTTGAATCCTCGCAGCACCCACAAGAATCGGTGGCCGCTGGTTTCAAGTCCAATTGCCAGATCTGTAATTTGCTCCCTGGACAAAACGCCAAAGCTTCCAAATGCTACGAACAGAACGGACGAGGGAGGCTGCTCATCTAACCATTTGAGGCAGCTGGACTCGTCAGGGGTATCTGATTCTGTGACCAACAATGGACCTATTGGATAGATTGGAGGCGTTGAAGGGGTTCTTAGGGTTTTGATGGCTTCCTCCTCCAGCTCAGCAAATGTGTTAATGAAAACCCCTGATGCTTCCTTGAAGCGGGAGGCATGATTTAAAAACCAATTAAACCAGGAATCCGACCTCTCTTGAAAGGGAGTTGGGAGATCAGTGGCTGGAATCGGCGGAAGCCCCGGTACCTCCACTTCAAAATCGGCGTCTTTAAATGAAACATTAATCTCCGCAACGAGCTTTGGAAGATGTAACATGAAGCAAACAGAAGCAGCAGAGCTCGGAACGAATAAATAACTTGGCACTTTCAGCTTGGTGGTAACGTCAAGCAGTTCCGTACAGAAGAAATCTGTAATAAAGGCAGAGATGGGTGAAGATGAACGCAACGATTGCAGAACGTCTTCAACGTGTGGCTTTGCATTCAGCATGAACTTCGAAAGGCGTGTTTCCAATTTCATCTTTTGCTCATCTTCATTCTCAGTGATGTGAGGAATCTCTGTAATGCGTATGTCAAGAGCAGAAGAGGCCAATCGTTCAAGCAGTGCAGGTTGCTGAGAAGTCCAAAACCACTTGCTGATGATGAGGGTGATGG
Organism: Cryptomeria japonica; assembly: GCF_030272615.1. NCBI lineage: Eukaryota > Viridiplantae > Streptophyta > Pinopsida > Cupressales > Cupressaceae > Cryptomeria > Cryptomeria japonica. Next base: position 124,743,591 of record NC_081414.1, read on the forward strand.
AGAAGCCATGAAACTGACAAAGCCTCTTTGCAAACTCAGCCAATGGAATGAAATGCCCCATCCCCCCGCTGAGGGGGAAAATGGCGACATGCGGCTTGTCCATCATAGGATGCAGAGGAAGGCAACAATGAAAGATATTGGAATTGTAAATTGTAAGCACATCTAGAGCCACAAGCTATACTTTTACCGACATCAAGAGGTTCATTCATACAGATGGCTTGCTGTGTATTAAAAATCATCCATGTGAAAAGGAAGAATGAGTGGCTGGGTTTAAACAGCACACATTAACCAATTCCATTTTCGTTTAGCTGATCTATTTTCGCTCATAAGTATTTGTGCTACGGGCATCTTCCATTTCTATTTGTCATATAGTTAACTCGCATCTTTCAATAGTGTCATTTCAGAGATGCAAAAGCTATCATTTTTATATTATATTATATTATATAAATATATTATATTTGTGATTTAAAATTATTTTAGTTTTAAGAATAAATATAAAAACAAGAGATTTTGCATTCTTTCAAGTGAAATGATCGAGGGATGTTAGTTAAAATTTGTTTTTGCAAAAAGTAGAAATGTTTCAATTGTTCATCTTTTCCAATACTTTAGCTTTTTAACTATCTAACAACTATAGATGAAATATGGGTGTAGCACAAACATTTATGAACAAAAATAGATCAATTAAATGAGAACCTAATTTGGAAGTGGGACCCACATGAGACATCACACACTAGTCAATGCTTAGTGTGTGCTATTTAAACCCATCCAAAATAAGTATGCTTAAGCCACAGCCAAATTAAGGATTAGTTTTTGGTACCATTAATTTTTGTATTAAGTATCATAGAATCACAAAGCTCATTTTTTGCTCATTCGAGCATCCACGTTACAAACTTATTACAAATACCAAGAGTCACAACTTAGAATTCTACACAGAGGTGTCCCTCATGGGAGTTGAACTTGGGTCTCCACATTGAGAACTCAATGCTTTAACCAACTAAGCTCAACCCCTTGGACCGGTACCATTAATTATAAAATAATATTACACATACTTACAACAAAGGTGGATTTTTGGGAAGCGTTGGATAAATCCGTGAAGAAGCTCAGTGAGAAAGTTAGTGACAATAATAACACAAAGGATTTGGCAGAATATCTATAAAGAGTGTGTACCTCCACAATCTTCTTAATGTCTAATGGCACCATCATATAATGATTTTTTTTTGTGATAGTGGTCTTTGTTATCAATTTGCTACTTGACAAGCTCCCACTCTAACTTGTAAAATGCCTCCACCTTTACCCTAAAATTCCCTTACATCAAAATAATTGGTTTTTTCATGAAGAACATAATCATAATGAGATTTTCTCAACCAACTATTCAAAAAAAATATTTTTTATGCGATTGTAATTGTAACAATGGATAGGGAATTTCTTCAAAGTAAGATTGCAACAAGTGCATTAGTTTTCAAATCAATTAAAAGAGCACAAATTTGGCCTTTTCTTATATCTTTTATTTTGCCTCATCATATGATAACTTTGTTACATAAATTTAGTGATATGCATCTTTATTCTATTTTCGTTGATGGATCTAACTCACCATAGAGTCAATTTTCTTTGTTGTTGTTTTAAATGATTAAATGCAAGTGTTGCATGGAGGGGGGTTTTATGATTGTCTTCTACATTAAAACAAATTATATAACATAAATTTTATTTTGTTCTAAATGCCTAATAACTTCTCTTCTCTTTATATAGGGTTTGTTGAAAGTTTTAAAAAAGATTCAAATGATTCAGGATTCTCTTTAGAAATTTCTTCTTCTAATTTAGGTTAAATGGACTAAGGATTAGAGGAGGTAATAGAAAAAATTGAGAGAAATGCATTCTAAATATTGAAATTTATAAAATCCAAACAAATTTTTTATTAGAAGAATAACAAAGCTTTGACTACTTATCTATCTTGTATGCACACTATTGGAAAAAAAGTTGGGAGAGGATTTAGAAATGTAGTGAAATATGCAAGGGATGCTCATGCTTTGATGGCTTTGTAGTAATTAGATCGCAGTTGTTGATTATTTAAACTGTGCTGTGGTCACTTTTTCTTTTTTAATAAATGGCTTGGTATTTATGAAGCCATAGTGTGTACAATTCATGTGTAATGTGACAACATTTTATTTAATATAAATAATTTGCAAAAAAAATTTGTCCCCAAAATTGTTACATTCACCCTACAACCCACAAGTGCTCTTAGCACTCACAATCACCTTCAACATCTTCTTATAAATCTGATGCTCTTGGTTGTATGGATTCTAGTAAATTTCTTCATCTAATACTAGTTATTTATTCTATTCCTACTCAGTAACTTGTTGATAAAGACCGAGAGGAACATTGTGTTCATAATTGTTGGAAGTTTGTTTGTGGCCATTCCAACACTACTAAAATCTGATGTAAACATGATCACCCTCCTATCAATTATACTCTTGCCACCTACTAATTTTATTTGTTTTTATTGATATTCAGACATAACCCTCTTTAACGTTGATTATGTACCTACTATCTATAGTGGAGGTAGAGTAACCATCTACTTCAAATCACATTCAGAAAAAAAAATATAAATTAAATTCAGGAAACAAATTAAAGCCTGTGAAACAACATTTCATTGTTTGTCTGGTATTGCATGCCACTTAGAAATGCAATCAATAAAAGTATGGAGGGAAAAAAGACACACAACTTTCTATCAGTAGGGATACACGATTAGAACCTCTTATCGTTTTGCAACTAAATGAAACAAAACTTTTTTGACCACTTTTTAAATCCCAGACTCTACACATTGAAAGATCTAAAAATTAGAGAGACACAGAAAACAAAATTGAAAAGAAGAAGGATGTGAATAATTTATTAGAACAAATAATAATGATATATATAACTTAAACTACATTGCAATAGCATTTTTTTATACACCTTTGATCTCCTACATAGATCAAAGCAAAAAAACAATAAAACAAAACTTATAAACTAAAAAATAGTAACAAGACTGTCTTTAAAAAAATAAAAATAAAACTTAAGTCTACATAGCAGTTAGAGATTACAACTGTTATTTTATTCACACATAAAGCTGAAAGAGGATAAAGCAAAAAACAAGAAATCATAAAAAATCATGATCTCTCCAACCCATCATTCGATCTTATCTTCAATCTCCCCCTGGATGACCAATGGAGGTGAATCTCAACTGATTTCAGAAGGCAATAAAACTTGTGGTTGGAAGAGCTTTAGTAAAAATATTAGCAACTTGTTCAGATAAAGGACAAAATTGCAACTCCACTTGTCCATCTTGAACCAAGTCACGAATGTAATGATGACGGATTTCTATGTGCTTCGTTCTGGCATGAAACACATGATTCTTTGTCATGGAAATAGTGCTATTGTTATCACAATAAATGGTGTTTGGATGCTTTGGAACCAAATATAGATCTATCAATATCCTTCTTATCCATACTGCTTGAGAACTTGTTGATGATGCTACCATGTATTTCGCTTCTGCTGAAGAAAGAGCCAATATTGCCTGTTTCTTACTACTCCAGGATACAAGTCCAGAGCCCAATGAAAACACATAACCAAATTTTGATTTCCTATCATCCATTGAACCGACCCAATCTGAATCTATGTAACCAACTAGTTCAAACTTGTTAGTGGGAGAATATTGAATGCCAAAATTATGTGTACCACTCACATACCTGAAAATTCTTCTAGCAGTTCGCCAATGTGACTCATGTGGATCCTGTATGAACCGAGAGACAAGGCTCATAGCATACATAATATCGGGTCTCGTGGTTGTGAGATACATGAGGCTACCAACCAAACTCCTATACCGAGTTGCATCAACCTTGGGACTAGCATCTTCCTTGGTTAGTTTTTTACCAAGGGCTATGGGGGTTGCAAATACTTTGCATGCCACAATGTTAAACTTCTTCAATAAATCAGCTATATACTTGGATTGAGAAATAAACACACCTTCTGATGTTTGTTGTACTTCCACACCAAGAAAATAGTGCATAAGTCCCAGATCTGAGATTTCAAACTCTTGTTTCATTTCTACTTGAAACTTATCCATGAGAGCTTTTCTATTACCTGTATAAATCAAATCATTAACATAGAGGCAAACTATGAGAATATCATTACCAATACGTTGGACATACAAGGTAGGCTCTAAGTGGGTTCTGTTGAATCCTTTCCTCATGAAATGATTGTCAATTCTAGCATACCAGGCATGAGGAGCTTGCTTCAACCCATAAAGGGCTTTCTTCAACTTGTAGACTAAGTGTTCTTTTTCTAGAACTTCATAACCCATAGGTTGTTCTACATAAACTTCCTCATCTATGTAACCATTAAGGAATGCTAATTTCACATCCATCTGAAATATTGGCCACTTGTATTGTGCTGCAATAGCCAATATAATCTTGACTGTATCAAGTCGAGCCACAAGAGAAAAAGTTTCTACATAATCCACTCTAGGAGTTTGTGCAAACCCTTTGGCAACTACTCTTGCCTTATGGTGTTCTACTGAACCATTTGCATGATATTTGACTTTGTAAATCCATTTCACACCAATCACCTGCTTACCTAAATGGGAAGTGGAACTAATTCCCAAGTATTATTCTTATGAATGGAATTCATTTCATCATTCATAGCATTAACCCATACGGGTTCCTTCACTTCTTCTTCATACACAAAGGGTTCATCTTTAATTGTACTAAATAAAGAAAAATTAGCAACTGGATTTATATTGGTACTCCTTTGATAAACATCAACTGAACTCAGTACCTTTTGTGTAACAGATGCTGGAGGTGAATCTTCACCTGAGTTTGTGCTACTTGAAGAACTAGGTGAGCTTGGAGGACTGGAACTGGAGCTTGAACTTCCACTTGAGCTTGTGGGGAGAGGAGGAGGAACACTGTTATCTTCCATGTTGATGTTTATTGATGGATTTTTCTGCACATCATCTTTCCACTGCCATACTCTTCCATCAAAAATCACATCCTGACTAAGTATCCATTTCTTTGTCTCAGGATTATACAATCTATAGCCCATAAAGATTCATAGTTGGGATTTGGCATCCAACTTCTTCCGCTTTTGATTTGGAATATGTACATATGCCAAGCATCCAAAGATGCGAAGATGATCCACTAAAGGCTTGTGACCACTCCAGGCTTCCTTTGGAGTCATATTTTAAACCTACTTTTGTGGGACTACGGTTCAGAATGTATACTGTAGTGGCAATTGCTTCTCCCCAAAAACTATTTGGAAGATTTTTTGTTTGCAACATGCTTCGTGCCATTTCCATAATGGTACAGTTCTTTCTTTCAGCAATACCATTTTGCTGAGATGTATATGCAGCAATAAGTTGTCTTTGGATGCCATTCTTAGCACAAAAATCAGCAAACTCATTAGATGTAAACTCTTCCCCTCTATCTATTTTGAGTATCTTGACAGGATACCCGCTTTGTTTTTCAGCTAGTGCTTTAAAATTCTTGAAGCATGCAAAGGCTTCAAATTTTTGCTTCAAAAAATAAGGCCAAGTGTGGCAAGAGTAATCATCAATGAATGTCAAAAAATAAAGGTTCTTACCCAATGATGGCTCTTGCATATCACCATAGATGTCAGCATGCACAAGCTCTAGAGGAGATTTGGCTCTCCATGATTTGCCCACTGGAAAACTGTCTCGATGATTTGACCATATCGTTGACGCCATAACAATGAATCATCTATGGTTGATTTTAGTGCATGCAACTTACTAGAAACAAATTTGAGAGGAAAAAATCTATTCTCTGTCATATAAGTCTTTGCTACAAGATGATGATTATTAGATTTATCAAAAATTTTGCAACAGCTATCTTCAAATACAACTTTATAGTTCTTTTCTAAAAGTTGTCCTATACTCAAAAGACTATGTTGTAATTCTGGCACAAAGAAAGTATTATGGATATTTGTAGTGTCTCCTTTCTTAGTCTTGACTGCAAGGGTACCTATTCCCATTACATCAACCTCCTTATCATCTCCAAGTTTAACTTTACTCCTCATTGAATTATCTAATTTGACAAAGAAATCAGATTTACCTGTCATGTGATTTGAACAACCGCTATCCAAGAACTAGACATCCTCTTGGGGTTCTTTTGCCAAATTGCATGCAAAGAATGTAAAATTCTTTGCATCAAAAGACTCTTTTGCATAACTAGCTCTTGACTTATTAAAGTCAAATTTTTCTTCCTGTACTCAGATTCATAGTGCCCATATCTTTCACAACATTTGCACTGTATACTCCTTCTATCAACAGATATTCTACATCTTCCTCTATTATTTCCTCGTCCTCTTCCTCTACCTCTTCCTCTGTTATTACGAAAAGATTCACCTTGAAATTTAGCTGTATGAGAGGGAGGAAATTTGGATTCTTCTTAATAACGGGTAAACATTTTAGATGTCGTCGGGCTTAGTAAGTATGGTATAGGGCAGTGATAGTATTCTTTTTACATTAAAGAAGGGGTAAACATTTTTTATGGAGATCTTATTTTCATTTAAACATTCAATAATAATGTTTTAGTAGAATTTGAATCTTGATGGAAAGAATAATAGCACAACGTAACCATCACACAATGTCACTATTAGCAATGTATAATAATATTGCTTATTCAACTTTCTAAATATATAATTCTGAAATTTAAAATTGGTTGAATAGATACTCTAATTGTCCTCACCCTTGTCCTTCTATTTTAGTATTGAATGACTCTTAAAAGATAAAATGATTTGTTGAGTTAAATTTAAAATTTAGAGTGAGCAAGAAGCCTATTCAAATTATGTACTTTGGTAGGAGATAATGCATATTACATTTACTATTGATCAATTTCTTTTACAATTTTGTTGTTGCTATCAACTTTTGCTCTTAAAATTCATAACTTGCATTTTTAATTACTCAACATTTCCAAATGACTAGCAAAACATTGTATATTACATGAATTTTCTTCAAAACATTGTATATTACATGAATTTTCTTCATTAATCATTTAACAATTCGAAGTTAGTCTCTTTATTTTGCTCATTTGTGCTACCTAGGGACGTGAAGATTTTTGCATATGAACAAATTTGAAAAAATATAATTGTAAAAATTGTTTTGTACTATATCTCTTAATTATATTTAAGAAGAATTCAAGTGATTAAATTTATTTCCTCAAACCTCTCCAAAATATTTTTTTCTCTGTGGTAGTGCTCTATTTGTAGAAATGGAAAGCATATTTTATTTGATAGCTAAGACGTGAAATTTTTTCTCTAAAACTTTTAAGATCGATTAAATTTATTTTTTGAAATATATATTAGTTTGCAAGGTATTATGCAATATTGTAGAAGTGAAAAGTGTATTTTTACCAATATTATTTCTTGTTTTTATTTTTATTTTTAGTGTTTATTATGTATATTTTAAAAGTTAATTGTCATTTAAGAAGGATTTTGGTTTGAGTTTATGTTTTTCATTTTTAGTAATTTAGACTTAGTTTTTGAGTTGTATTCTTTCAATTTCGAGACATAGATTATTTGGGTGATGTTACTTGTAGATTAAAATTACTAAGACAATCATGATCGTTGTTTCTTATATCAAATTTAATCAAAAAATTGATCAAAATTTATTCCAACTAATAATTACCCTCAAAGCCATATGATTAAATATTATTTTTAAATAACTAAATTATATATAATTACACTATTATTAAAAATTATCCTCCACTAAACTGAATTAAGAAAACAACTTTAAAAACTCAGAAAGCACTATATGTCAGCTGAATTTACTTTAAAATGAACTTTATAACCATAATCATTCTATGTTTCTAAGCTCTCTGGCAGACTTACCTAAAAAATCTGTAATTTACTAATAGACTTGTCACTTTATAATGCCATGCATCATCTGAGAGAACGTTTGATGCTTTGAATCATAATGGTTTCAAATACATGTACGCTACTCACTCATACAGCAGAAGAAATCACTCTAAAAATAAAATGTATCATCGCCCTTGACCTGGTACAATGACACCATATCTCTGTGCCCAATTTTTTTTTAATTTTTTTTTTGAAAAATGCATCTATTGAATGGAAAAAATAAGAACAATAGAAAGAACTTTCAGGACATTTCTGAAAGAAAAAGCTTAAGATTCACTACATTGCCAAATAACTTTATAACTTGAGTATTACTAAAAGCAGGCTGCAAATTACAATAAAGCTGATCATTTTTTTCTGAGAATGTCAAGCACATGCTTCTCCGAAATGTTGTTCATAATTGTGCATAGAGATCTGTATTGTAGCAAGAGAGGACTGCTGCAAAATAATATTGGAGAAGAGACCATGCATAATTACTTCTGTGGGAGGGAAAACATGAGAGAAAATAGCTTTACAACAAAGCAATCAATCAAATATATAGCAAAATGCATTGACCATAAGATTCTGAAACAATGTTCGGAAAGCAATGCAACCCTAACAAATCTAGTTTCCAATTTAATTTTCTGTTAAATAATTAAGAATACAAGACTGAACTTTTTGCCAAATTTGTTGAGCATGTCTACAAGACCAGAAAGAATGCTTAATGAATTCCAACTTGTAGCGATTAACCAGCTAAAATATATATGTCATTCTTTAACATTTAAAGTTGAGGCTGATAAATCTGCGGCTACACGGGCTGTGACCTTGATTGTACTCCCTCCTTCCATGACTGCCATCTTAGCCTTTTCCTTCAATTCCTTCATTTTGTTCCTCGCCATTCTTCCCTCTTCTCCTTCCATCAATTCTCTCACCGCTCTCTCCACTTCTTCTCTCTTCACAAATCCCTTCTTGTCTATCTTCAAATCTATGGCTATCTTAAGCTGCTTCACCAGTATGACCTTATTCATCCCCTGTTCAGCATACAGAGGCCAAGCGATCATTGGGACTCCATGACAGACGCTCTCCAACGTAGAATTCCACCCGCAATGAGAAAGGAAGCCTCAGGTACAGGGATGAGAAAGAATCGGTAATTGAGGGGCCCAATTAAGAAGCACCAGCCCACGGTCCCAGGTTCGACTCTCAAAACCCTCTGGTAAAAGCTGAGAAATGTTAGTTTCCAGAGAAGAAGAGTCCCCTGATTTGTAGCCTCGCAGAACCCACAGGAACCGGTGGCCGCTAGCTTCGAGCCCAAGTGCCAGATCTGTATTTTGCTCCCTCGACAAAACGCCTGCGCTTCCGAAGGACACAAACAGAACAGACGAGGGAGGCTGCTCGTCCAACCATTTGAGGCACCCGGATTCGTCAGGAGTATCAGATTCTGGGAGCAACAAGGGACCTATTGGATAGATCGGAGGCGTTGCAGGCGAGCTGAGGACTTTGATGGCTTCCTCCTCCAGCTCAGCAAAGGTGTTAACGAGAATCCCTGATGCTTCCTTCAGCCGGGAGGAATGGTGGACTATCCATTTACACGCGGAATTCGACTTGTCTTGAATGGCAATGGGCAGATTCCTAGCAGGAATCGGCGGGAGCCCCGGTACCTCCACTTCAAAATCGGGGCCTGTACACGACATTTCAATGTTTGAGACGAGTGTTGGGATATGCATCGCGAAGCAAAGACCAGAAGCCGAGGCCGAAAAGAATAAATAAGTTTGCAAGTTCAGCTTGGCGCCAACGTCGAGCAGGTCAGTACAGAAGAAATCTGTAACGAAGGCAGAGATGGGCATAGACGAAAGCAAGGATTGGAGAGCCTCTTCAATGTATGGCTTCGCTTTCAGCACGAACTTTGATATGCGAGTTTCAATTTTCATCTCTTCTCGTCTTCATCGACAGTGACATCAGGTATCTCTGTAAAGCGGATATCCAGAGCGGAAGAGGCCAATCGTTCAAGCACTGGGGGTTGCTGAGAAGTCCACATCCACTTGCTGATGATGAGAGTTATGGAGAAGCCATGATGTGTGCACAGCCGCTTTACAAATTCAACTAATGGAAGCAAATGACCCATTGCTCCGCTCAGCGGGAAAATGGCGACATGAGGATTCCCCATCAATGGTGGCCTCAATTACAGAAGCTAGAAATGCAAAGATTGAGCAGAAATAAGAGCCTTCACCCAAATTTGTGAAGCAAGTTACTTATCTCTAAGTTATACAGCTCCTCACGGCAACACCTGACACACAATCATTTCAATCACAATAATGAGTGTACTTCATTTAAAGATTGTATTTTATTGGAAGGAAAATTTAGGGTGGTTTCGGTACAGTCAAAATTTAAAATGTCTACAGAATTTCTCCTGTGTTAAACTAATTTGTTATCTTCCTTTATTAATCATTCTAATTTACTCCAAAGGCGTACCTATTATTTGAAGGCCGCGGCTATTCTAGCTCTAAAACAGACCTGTCGTACAGCGTGTTAGTGATAGGTTAGTCAATCACAACCGTTAACTGTAAAATCAATGGTGTAAAATGCTTGACTAACACGCGTGTTAGTCAATCCGTACTATCTTTTTGGAGCCAAAATAGACATGTCCTTATTTGAAAGAAACTAGCTAATTTTTTACTATCAAGGGACGATTCAAGCGTTTTGAACCATTGATCGCAAAATATTTGATGGAAGAACTAGCAACGTCATGGAGAAACCTGACTATGTGTATCGTCTTGTCGTCACTTGCCTTCATTTATAGGCCGAAGTTATTCTGGCTCCAAAATAAACCTTTTCTACAGCATGATAGTGACGTGTTAGTCAATCGCAGCCGTTTATTACAAAATCGACTATGTAAAATGCGCGACTAACACGCATGTTAGTCAATCCGTACTGCCGTTTTGGAGCCAAAATAGTCGCGTCCTCATTTATTCTCCCTGTCTTTCTATTCGTCATTCGTTTTACTTTTTCATTTTACGTTTTTTGGGCCATACATTGATAAGTTAGAAGCTTGGTTAAGCAAGACAGAGGGTGAGGTTGTTTAGTTGACAAGTTATGTGGTGAAACTCCTTTTATATGCTGATGATCTTATCCTAATTTCAAAAACAGCTCATAGGTTAAGAGAAGAAAGCTTTATAAGACTTTTGTCAGGAGGTTGGGATGCAAGTTAACATCTACAAGACCAAAATCATGATTTTCTCATTAAAAAGAAAAGACGAACAAATTAACTTTAAATCATGATTTTCTCATTAAAAAGAAAAGACGAACAAATTAACTTTCTTTTTGAAGGCAACCCATTGGAAATAGTGAAAGAATACAATTACCTTGGGATCAATTTTCACTACAAGCTTAGTTAGGAGACTTGTAGAACAAAGGATACAAGGAGGCTGGAAAGCCTCATGCTTACTTCAAAATAGGTGTAGAAAAATAGAACTTTGGGACTGGAAAACCAAGAAAACCCTTTTTGGTCTTCTAGCCACATCGGTTGTTCTTTATGGTTGTGAGGTATGGGGTAGCAGCATGTCTAACTGCAGTTGGAAGCAACTAGAAAGAATCCAGAAGCATTTAATAACAAGCAATCTCAAAGTTAAAAGCATAGTCTCGTATGAAATTTTGTTCGCTGAAGTAGGTACTTTTCCTTTGGAAGCCTTAGCTATAACCCGATTGATATGTTATTTAAAGAAAGTTGCGAACATGGATAAGCATCATTGGCCTAAAATGGTTGTGGAAGAGATGCTAAATCGAAGGAAGAAAACCTAGATGAAGCAGAACAACAATTGGTTGAACAAGTGGAAGATCAATTTGCATGAGTGTCCTAACACCAACCGTGAAATTAAAAAGTTTATGTTATTGAAAAATTTTGTATTACCATGTGGACAAATCAGATTGGGTGGAAAAAATAATACTACATCAAAGAGTTTAACCCAAAAAAGGACCACGGTGAAATTTTTTATATAGGGGCTATTAAAGTTAAAGCGCGAATGCTAATTGCACAGCTGAGAACTGGGTCACAACACCTTAGATGCGAGATCGGTAGGTGGAAGATACCCAAAGAAGCATGGGAGGAAAGAACTTGCATATTCTGCAATAAAGGGGTTGTGAAAATGGAATGGCACTTCATCATGGAGTGCATGACTTATGAGGACATCTGCACTTAGTATGAAAATGGATTGAGGGTTGACAACATGCATCAGTTATTTGAGGAAGATAGAATTAACCAGACTGTTAGCCTCCCAGTCAAAATCAATAGTATAAGATTGGACATCGAAAGGAATCTGAAGATTAATTAAGGATGCTATCTTTGATCCCATAGATTGTTCAGTCTCGTGGACGTCATTAAATTATTTCATTCATTTCCTTCACTATATAAAAACACGGTAATATTTTTTTGTTTGGTACTGCTACATACGTCAGAGAGTGTTCTAAAGAGAGTTTCTTGAAATGTGCGTATGACCAACTACTCATTTAATTTTCTCATTCATTTTTATCCAAGCCTTTAGTATTTTTATTTGCCCATACAAAATATATTGGCATCAGATTAGTTTTTTATTTGGTATTTTATGAATATTATTTTGAATTGTTAATAAATTATTATTGACTTCATATTATTTAATGGTGAATATATGTATAATATTTAATTTAATTTAATCATATAATACCATTATTAAATTGTATATTAAAGTAAATCTTTACAAATTTTTATTCAATGTAGAAATTAGAATTATATTTTTATCAAATGTATTTTAAATATAAGATAACAAAAATATATATTTAAGTTTATGTCTATATAATACTATATTTATTATATACTTTATGTATTACATGTAAAAAAAGTAATTAGAATTATATATTTAGTTTATATAAATCTATAATATAGTTTGTTTTTGTTTTTCTGGGTAAGTGCTATCAAGTATGGGGATAGCACCCTACATTACTTATAAAAAGAGTACATATCAAAAATATATAATGCTGATACAAACAAAATGGCATTACAAGATCCCATAAGCCAAGCTTCCTATTAATAATTGTCATGCATGGATTGTAAAATAGGAGATGTAAATTCACCAAAGTTGATGACATTGTAGGTTGATTAGTCTGACAACCACCAGTCATCGGAGCGGGTAACCCTGCGGAAGGGTTCCACATTGCCATTCCTTACTGCATATCGGAAAACCTCCCAAGAATTCTCACTAAAGATTCTCATTCTTTCATGCTTTGTTGCCTTCTCCAGATATCTCTCCATAACACGATTGTGTCTAACATTATCCGAATCCTCCCCATCCTCCTCTATCGATCCATCTTCTGAGCTGTCCGAGGGCAGGAAGAGTTCCAACTGGAAATAGACCCTAAGGATGCTCAGCCTATAGTCGGTAGGTAAGCTTAGAATGCAATTAGCCACTTCATCCACCACCAAAGGTTTAACAAAACCTTCAAGCAGCCCAACCATCATTTCGCATGACTCCAAAACATCCACCACTGGGAGTAACGTAGCCTCGAAGATCTTCGAATCACACCAGTGCCTTTGGTGGTTGACGACCACACCAACCAATCCCACCATGGCATCAGAAACAACATCCACTGTATAGAACAAATTCTGCAGTTGTCCACATAGATCCTCTTCATAGTTAACACACGATATGTTACCAAAATAGGCCATTTTATGCACGGATCACTCTCAGAAGGAGGTAGTTCGAGTATGGTAGTAGATAGAGAGTGACCCCATAAATAGTAACAACCCATCCAAATCTAGAAACTTCATCAAGTCCGCACCATCCTCAATGAGGATTAGAAAGTCTATCATGTATCCAAAAAATTTGGAAGTGTCGGAAGTGTCTTTAGTTCTACTGTACTTCCGGTCCACACGTCTTTAACTCCATCGATCCTTATGGGTGCAAAGTTCGAAATAGGAACCCATATCCCATCAGTATCCCATCAGTCAACCAAGGCATGCCAACAAATCTGAGTCTTTCAAAGATACCTTAATAAACATGATCAACTTTGATTAGATCCAAACTGCATCCATGGCAATACATTCATCAAATGTAACAGAACAATGAGGGATGACAATTCCCATATTGGCTCCACAGTCTGCCAGCCGGTTTCCCTCTATATATGTGTGAACAATTTCATAAGAGCCTGTATCATTGAAGAGTCGATCTACGCATGGGATCCATTTGTTTAATTTCCTACTTTGAAAACCACCTTTGATTATCCCTTGTATTACAATTAAGGAATCCCCTTCTATGATTAAATTGGACATTTTATTAGTCACACATAGTTTAAGGCCTTCCATGAGGGCACAAATTTCAGCATAATTATTTGTAGCCTCCCCAATGGCCCCATAAATTCCCAAGATTAACTTACCTTCACTGTTACGTACCACTGCACCAAATCCAGAAACCCTTGGATTACCTCTACATGCCCCATCGAAATTCAACTTCAACCAACCAACTGGTGGTGCCTTCCATCTTATGTGGTTTCTATTGCCTTTCTTATTGAATAGCTTGGGCAATTGAGAAGGGGTGACCAAGAGCCAATTCTTCTCCATACTTCTATCCCATTCACTATAGTGTTGGAACTGCTTTTTCTACTTCCCATTGATCATTTCTTCAATTGACACTTTAATACATTTGATGAGTCTGTCCACTGGTACACATTTTTCTTTAAAAATTCTTCTATTCCTTTCCTTCCATATATGCCAAACAATCATTGAAGGCCCTGTAGTCCAAATTTCACTCCACATTGACGATCTTTTTGAAGGCCATGAGGCAAGGAAATCTTTTAGCTTAAAGTTCCTAATAGTAGTGTAGTTTATTTTGTCAAAAAACCAGTTCCAGCAGGCCTTTGCCATTGGGCATGTAAATAGAAGATGGTCAACAGTTTCTTCCACACTTTTACATAAGACACATATGCTCGGGCCAGAGATGCCAATTAGTTTGAGCCTATCCCCTATGAGGATTTTGTTATGTAGAGTGATCTAGAGATAGGTGCCAGCTTTGGGGAGAAGTCTATTGTGCTAGCACAACCTATATGGCCAATCAGTGTACGGACCTTTTCCCCTTTGTGCCTCATATCCCAATTTCACACTATACTCACCAAACTTCGATTCGCACCAGAAGATACTGTCTTCTACATTGGAAACTGGAATATATCTTTTTCTTAGTATGTTTCTTAGTTGGTCACAGATCTCCTGACAACCAATATCCACCTGTTTCCAAATTCTGATATTTCCATTAGAGGAATCTATGTCAAAGTAGTCACAAACATAGGAACCGTACTGAGCTTCAATTGTATTAATCCATTCCTGGTCGATTATTAATTCATTTAATGCTGGTTCTCCCTCCCATGAGTCCACCCAAAATTTTGTTTTGGACCCACAACCGATATGCCAAGAGATGTGGTCCATAATAACTAATCTGCAATCCCATAAAAAAATCCATGTTGCAGATCATTTGTCTGCATTCACCACTATGAGGATTCTATCTGATCAGTCTATGTCAAGATACTTTTTTTGAAATATTTTGCACCAGAGTTTTTGAGGTTCCCAATACATTTTCCAAGAAAGTTTTGTACCTAGGGCAATGTTTTGGAGATCCATTTTCCTCAGTCCTGCCCCACCTGAGTCTTTGTGAAAACACATCGTTTCCCAGTCGATGAGGGGAATTCTGCTAGCAACTTTCGCCCCTTCCCATACAAATTTTCTCAACATGTTATCTAAATTCCTCCCAATCGCCTGTGCCAATATATAGCAAGACATGCTATAGATTGGAATAGTGGAAAGAATAGATCGAATCATTGTTAGACACCCAGCCTGTGATAACCATCTGTTCTTCCATTGTGATGACTTAGCCTCGCAGGATTATTTCACATCATCCCAAGTATGAGTTTGGCGACAACCCTTGTCGGTTTTAATGCCCAAGTACTTCATAGGAAGTTCCTCTATTTTGATCCTCATGAGTCTCGAGATTCTTAACTACATTTGTCTACAAGTGTTAAAACGATATAGTTGTGACTTATCTCTATTCATTACTTGGCCCGATATTTCCGAATACTGATCCAAAGTTTCCAATATACACTTAGCTTCTGCCAAGGAGGCCTCTCTAAATACCATAGTGTCATCCGCAAATTGTGAGTGTGTGATGGCATTTAACTGGTCATGAATACAAACGCCTTTCCAATCCCCTTGCAAATATTTTTTCTGAATTAATCTCCCTAGGACTTCTGCCATTATGACAAAAAATTGAAGGGGAAAGGGGGTCACCTTGTCACACCCGTTTGTGGTAGGAAAAAAACCACAAACACTACCATTAACTAAAAGAAAGAAATTGACCGAAGAGATACAGAACTTAATGCAAGCAATCCATTGAGGAGGAAATCCAAATTTTTCAAGGACATAAAGAACAAACTGCCATACCACCTGGTCATATGCTTTTTCCACATCAAGCTTAATTTCCATTCCTCTGATATTCTCTTTATGCATGGAGTGTATGACTCCATAAACTAGAATTATACTGTTAGCTATCTCCCTTCCAGGGGTGAATCCATTCTGGTGCTCCGAAATTAGTTTGGGGAGCAAAAATTTAAGTCTCTCTCCCAGAGCTTTGGAAATGATCTTATACAGTGTGTTGCATAGACATATCAGCCGAAAATCCTTCATAGAGGGGCACTCTGCTTTTCTGGGAATTAGGCAAATCAAGGTATGATTTATTTCCTTGACAAATTTCCCACATTTCCTGAAATCATTGACCACCCTCCAAATATCTTCTCCCAAAAAATCCCAAAATTGTTGAAAGAAATCAACATTTATCCTATCTGGACCTAGCGCCTTGTTTGGATGCAGCGCAAAGGTGGTAGATTTTACCTCATCTAAGGTAAAAGGGGCAGTCAACATCTTTCTATCATCTTCTGAAATGATCAGGTGAATAATATCATCAAGAACTGGGAAGGAAGTGGTCGCATCCGCCTGACCGTCTCCCAAAAGCCTCTTGAAGTAATCTAATGCAACTTGATCTATTTCCTTAGAAGTATGGACCCAAGAGTCATTTTTGTCTTTGATCGAGCAGATTCCGTTGGCGCTTTTTCTTGATTTTGCAGAAGCATGGAAAAATTTAGTGTTCATATCTCCCTCTGCAATCCTATGCTTCCGCGACTTATCCCTCCAATATAGTTCTTCTCTTTTCAAAATCTCAAAATACTGTATCTTGAGGGTTGTTTCAGCTTCAAATTCCACATTTGTCATTCCTTGGGCCATCACTAGTGTGTTAACTGCTTCCAATTCTGCTTCTATTCTATCTTTCTCAGCAAAGACATTTTTGAAGGTGGTTCTGTTCCAGTCCTTTAATCTCCTTTTGACATATTGTATTCTTTTAGTGAATTTGAAGCTCGGGGATCCAGAGAAAACATTACTTTCAATCCACCAATTTTTGAGATGGTTGATGAGGGAAGGGTCCTGCCACCACATACTTAGGAACTTGAAATAATTCTTATACTCCTCAGTGTCTTGACCTATAGTTAACGATATGGGATAATGATCTGATCTATTTTGGGGTTTGATTGTAGAAGAGATGGAGTGATGGCTTAACATCCACCACCCCCCCATAAAAAGCCTATCCAACCTTTCAGCGATGTTCGCAAAATATCTCCTTCGGTTATTCCAAGTAAATGTCCCATTCTTAGGGATGATATCAGCTACTTTACAATTGGTTACAAATTCCTGAAAATCTTCTAAAACCTTAGAGGGCTTCCTTAATACTCTCCTTTTGTCATCAAGACTAAGAATAGCATTGAAATCCCCCGCCATTACAACTTTCCCAAGATCCAACATAAGAGCCAACTCAATCACCTCACTCCATACCCTACGCTTGTCCTTTGTTTTGATTGGCCCATAGATGTTGAATAGAGGGAAACACAAGTTTGAGTTTTTACACTTGACAGTACACGCCATCCAAAACTCATGTGAAACAATAGGACTCACCTCGATGTATGAAGGATTCCAAAGGATCCCTAGCCTTCCTGCCGAGCCTCTTGCCTCATGAAACATACCATCCTCGTTAAAGCAAATTTTTTAAAAATCCAGAGCCTTCTCTAGATTTAACTTAGTCTCTTGTAACAAAATCACATCTGACGCAAGCTTGGTCAAACACCTTTTGACCAAGTGTCTTTTGTCAGGGGTGGCTAAGCCCCTGACATTCCATGAGGAGATCCTCATCTTTCTCCAAGGGAGGGGTTCCCTCCCTTGGATACTTTAAGATATTCCAAAATGTTGACAATTCCCTTCTCATTGGCTCTTTGTTCCCTTATAGTTTTGTGACTCACACGCCCCTTCGGTCCTTTGGTTCTACCCAAGAGTGTGTTCACAAATTGACTAATGCATCTGGGATCCAAATTATCCAAGTCATCCAAATTTTTGGTATCATCATTTGGCCATGAAGATTCAGACCCCTCCACAAATAGCTTATCATCCTTTCTATCATCTTGTTTAGGAGCAGGGGAAGGATAATTTTGGATGGATGGACCATGGATAGGAATGTTATTGGAGATGGGACCTTCTGAGGAAATGTAGTTCTCTTGGGAAATATCCTTTGGAGGCAGATTGATGTTATTAGATTCTGGGCCATTCAATAGTAGTAACTTCTTTGTATTTCTTGAAGACTTTTGTTTCTATACCTTGTTGGATTTTCTATGAGGGTTTTTGAATGCTTTCCTGACAAACACACCACATCTCTCGAAGGTGTGAAGCTTGCTTCCACATCTGGTGCATGGAGTAATGTCATTTTTGATCTCAACATGTTGTTCCCATCTCCCCTCTTTTGTCACAATGGAGATGGAGACAGGAATTTCCTTTACAACTGTGACCTTAAGTCTGGCATATGTGTAAAGATCCGCATCAATGATTGCTTCATTGATTTCGAGAAGTGTGCCCAAGGTTCGACCTATTCGCTCTAAACTAGGGTTACTCTAATATTTTGATGGGAGATTATATAAACGGATCCATAAAGGTTTATCATATATCGCCAATTGAGTAGGGTCAAAATTAGGAGTCCAGGGCTATAAATATATTGGGTGGCTATCCAAGAGCCAGTTTTGCAAACAAAGTGTGTGTGTGAAAAGTGGACCAAGAATCTATATCTGCAAGACACAACACTTCAATCAAGTCATTACATGCATGGTTAATCAGATATAATCAATGAATAATAAAACATAACAAATCGACGCATTGCCTTCTAAAAGATGCGAGTATATGATTGCTCTCAGATTATAAGCAATACTAGTGACTAGACAACATCAAGACAAAGAATTTTAATCTATATGAGCATGATGAATGCTAGATGGATACAAGATTAATCTAACAAGATTTTTGCAATAATAAGCTAAATGATCCAATCAATGTGAAATAATTAATATGCAATTATCAATGAATCCTAGAGCAAAAATAGTATAATAACGATGTATTCTCCAGCCTCTTTTGAATGAGAGATGATCCTGAATTTATAGAAAATTCAGAAAGAAACCAATGGCTAAGATCAATTGATGATGAGCGGTCAAGATTTTCCAAGAGGAAGCACAATCCAGGTGAATTGATGTGATTGGATGCTTTTATCAATTTTAAAGGAATTTGAACTAAATTTAAGATTAAAATTAGGAAAAAACTGATTTATTCTCTATTTCATTCAATTTTAATATTTAATTGTTTTAATTGCTTTCTTTGAGATTATCTATCAATTTTTAATTTGTTTATTTCAAGATTATCTCCAATTGATTTCTGTTCTCAAATTTTTAATTCTTTTTTGTCAATTAATTCCTTTTTTGATTTATTTCCATTTTTGAAGATTTGTGCTCATAATTTCCAATTCCTCTTTCTTGATTTGTTTCCTTTTTTGAAGATTTGATGGCAAAATGATTTATTTAATTAAATTAATTCCTCTTTTTGATGATTTAATGGCAAATTGATTTATTTAATTAATTATGCTAGGATATTTAATAAAATAAATAAGATAATTGTTTAAAATGATTTACTTGGAATGATTTAATCAATTAAATAAATATTTAATTAATATTGAGTGATTGATTTTGCCATGTGACATTGGATGATTAAAGAATTAATTGTGTGCTCAAGATTGATTTAATTGCCTTTGGTTAGGACCTTGGTGATGTTGTCGAGATTAGGGGCTCATGGTTTAGATGACCATTTTTAGGGTATTACAAAAAGTATCATATCTTTTTCATTCGCCTCCGCGAAAACTGCAACAAAGAAACCTTTCGGCAAGAATTTTATGACGACATGCTTCCCCCAATGTTCATTCACCTAGGATCTAATTGTTATTCTGGGAGGTTTAGGGCCAACAACTCGCGCAATGATTGCGTGGTTCTCGAAAATAGATCTGCCATCATCAACTTCATCTGATAAATCAACTTCAATCTTCTTAGGGTTTCTGATAATGTTTTTTGATTTTGTATCTTTGAATCACGCCCGAGGAATAGTGTTTTCCCTAGTCTCTTCGTGCTTTGTGATGTCATTCTCCTCCCAATCTACATCTACCACTTTCCATTTCACATTTCTCTACCTGTCTTGGTGATCATCCGAGTTGCTCTTGCTCCTACCTTCAGGGATGTAACTAAACCCCTGTCTAACCTCGCGCTCCTGCCTTTTTTCGCGAACCTGCTCTTCCTTGTGCTCCATTTTATTTAACTTATCTATAATATAGTTATGTTTTATTATAATGTAATATTAAATATATCATTAATAGAAAATAATATTATCTATTTTTTAAAGTTTTATCTATATATAGTATTATATTATAATTATAACATATATAAATAAAAAATAAAACATATAAATAGTTAATTATATATCTATAATAGATTTTAAAATTTAATTTAATTTTTAATTTTTAATAATCATTATATTATAATATATATTAAATGTAATATAAATAATAAATTATATGCTTAAGATTTTTTAATCTAAATTTTATTTATTTTAATAATTTGTCAAAGTAAAATATATAAATAATTGATTTTAAATAGTATTATTATAAAAAATTTAATTATATATTGATCAATAATAACACGTGTTTAATTTATATTAAATTTATATTATAATTGTAGACACCCAAAATTGTCATGTCTAATTAAATAAATATTTTATTTATTTAATTATCTAAGCCTAATTCTTCTATTGATTAAATAAATCTTTATTTATTTAATTAATTCATTTATCCTCTTCTAGCCTTATTTCTCATTTAAATAAATACATTTATTTATTTAAATTATCCCTTTCCTAAATTAAATAAATATTTTATTTATTTAATTATCCTACTTCTTCTATTAATTAAATAAATATTTATTTATTTAATTAATTCATTAGCTTTTTCTACACATGACACATGTCATTCATCTCTTAATTCTTACACTACCTACCTCTTTCATTAATTTGGCATTTCTTTTACCTACCCTCTAATCCTAGCCGACCTCTCTTTTTACA
This sequence comes from Cryptomeria japonica, assembly GCF_030272615.1. Lineage (NCBI taxonomy): Eukaryota > Viridiplantae > Streptophyta > Pinopsida > Cupressales > Cupressaceae > Cryptomeria > Cryptomeria japonica. Next base: position 124,764,991 of record NC_081414.1, read on the forward strand.
CCTCTCAATCTTAACCCTCCATTTCGTATTGTGTCTTCTATTTAAGGAGATGCTTTCTTCATTGTCAAACCCTAAGGACACATGCTAATGATCTTTTATGCAATTGACTACACTAAGATCCTACTTGCAACCACATTCCGTTCTTTGTTGAGCTCTTGTGCATACAAAAATCTGAGAGCAAATATATCAAGCAAGATCAATGGAGATAGGAAGAATGGAGATCAAAACCCTATTGGACATGTGATGGTATAATCTTTGTGATTTTGAGTTATTTGCATTGTCTTAGGTAATCTTCATATGTTATGGTGGATCTTTGTTGTTGTTAGGCTAGGGTTTGGTGGTTGAATTCATTTAGCTTTCAATATTGTTATTATTGTTATCCATTTTCACCATAAACATTTTGGCACGCCCGGTGGGACCCTTGTCCCTTTGCATTTAACATTTTTGTTGCAGATTTTGCATTTTTGAAGTTGCAGATCGGACAATTTCGACGACATTTTAGGTTTTTTTCGCGTCTGCGAGTGTTCGGATCGTGTTTTTGTGTTTCAGAAGCGTCTGTGATATCGAAAATTGCGTCTGTGTTTCTGCCAATTTTTATTTTTGCAGGTTTCTGGAATCGCGTCTGAGAATTTTAACCGCGTCTACGCTGGATCTTATCGCGTCTGCACTCAGAAATCGCGTCTGTGACCTCTGATCGCGTCTGTGAACTATAGAACCGCGTCTGTGTCGTACAGACGCGTCTGTGTCTGGTATAAGGGCGTTTGTGCACTCTGTTTGCAGTTTTTCAATTTTTCTTTGATTCGGGTTTTTGGATTTTGTACTTAGGGTTTCAGATCTAGTTTGTTTTCGGCTAACTCTTGCAGATCTAGCTAACCTGGTTTGTGCAGCTTGTTTTGGAGGCATATACGTTTTTGTTGAAGGCCCCTTTTCACAAAGTCTTTTGGGTTTTTCTAAAATTTACCTAACTTGTGTGCTTGCAGGAAGGGGTGATCATTTGAAACAACCCAAACTACTAACAATTTTGTTGCAGGGCCTTGGCTCGGGTTTTTGTAATTTTGTTGTGTGCCTTGTTTTCATAGATTAGCAAACACTTCCATTGGTGCACTAAAATTGAATCATTGTCTTTTGTGTCTTGAGCAATAGGCTCTTTTTGTTTAACCTTTAGAGGGCCTGTCTTCCTGTGTGGTCATTAGGACTACTAGTGAGAAGAGAACGACCCAAGTGGTAGCGAGGAAAACCCACCTCATCCAAACCACTATAATCAAATGTATTCATGGTGAAAACTATGGATAACGTGTGTTGATTAGTTCATACCGACACTATGTCTCCCCATAAACCCGTTTGATCAAATTTATTTGATCATTTGTAGGGCGTAACCCCTACCGGCTGGGAGCCTTCTGTATTTACAGAGCTGAAAGTGTCGCATGTATGGCCACACGAGCGGATGCCCTTACTAGCACCTCTTTGTTTTAGATGCCCAAATCCTTCTAGTTGTTGAGGCAGGAGGTCGGACCTCTGGTAGCGGCCCACACACATACGGTTCTTAGTAGAGATACAAAGTTCGCCATGGGGAGTTTTCATGGGGATTGATGCTTGGCTGACCCGAGAAGTGAGTGCCGAGGGTGGAGCCAGTGAGGTCAAGCATCTAAGTATCCGCTCTGAATAGCGTAGCCTCGGGGGTAAAACCCTATGTGGGATCAACAACTATTGTCTTGGCCAGCCCTAAGATTTGTGCTTGTCTTATGCTAAACACTCAAACATTCAAGACAAAACAGCAAAACATTGTGTCTTTTGTGTCTTCAAGTGTATGCAAAACTTTTTACATCAAACAACACACTTTTGGAGTCTGAACAGTTTGCAAACATTGGGTCATCAACATTGTGTCCTCTTGTCACGAAAAACAGTCAAACAGTCGGATTTGGTCACAACAAAACAATTTCACACATTGGAAAAATTGCACTAAAGTTACAGAAACGCGTCTGTGTCTGTTAAAACCGCGTCTGTGTTGGATAAGCGCGTCTGTGAAGTACAGAATAGCGTCTGTGTTTTTATCAATGTCTGTGTCAAACAAAGAGGCGTCTGTGTCTGGTAAACGCGTCTGTGAAGTATACAGAGGCGTCTGTGTCAGGATTTGAAAACTTTAATAGTCAAGCAAACAAAGAAAATCAGATTCGGCATACTTGAGCTTCCTAGGTTGTCTCTTTAGGTTTCATCTAGCATTCAACCTGTCTTTGGGTCTCACACAGCCCATCATTGCTTTACATCTCTCATTACATTCACAATTGTCTAAACTTGAGTCAAAAGGTCACTTGCTTGTCCTCATCATACTTTGTCAACACACTACATACAACTACACATTGCTAAGTGGTCCCTCATCAAGGTTTCTTACCTTTGGGTCTCATTTGGTCTTACTTAGAGTTAAGGTCAGCTTACCTCATCAAGAGAAACTATCCTCTCTTTGGAAGTCACACCTACTCTACTACTTACATACTTGGTCTTACACTTTGGACATTGCAAGTACACCCCAAGATTCATTTACACTCCATACAACTCTTGGTCTTCCATACTTTTTCATTCTTCATCTAGTCTCTCACATCTTGGTCTAACACCTAGTTCATGGTTGAAACCCGCCTTCAAAAATCTAGGAGAATAGCTAAAGAAGCTCAAGAATCCGTAAACATGAGTTCTTATGAGTATGACAATGATCTATTCTACAATCCTGAGCACACTACATTACTAGACATGAATGTTTATAGACACAATCCAAATGTGGAAAACACAAACACTATAAACAACAATGCTACGCACAATGACAATGTTGACAATTCTTCAATACTATCAGCAGACATACAAGAATCTCTAATGGATCCTCAATTCAATAGATTGGTTGAAGAGATAATGAGGAGAGATCGTCAATACTTTTTAAACATGATGGCACAAAGTGGAGCTAAAATACCGCATGATTTTGACTTATCTCAACTTATGGAAAGTCGACCTTCACAACAAGCTCAACCTAACATGGATCAAAGGAGACCAAATAGTGGAGGAAATAGAGGACCAAATAATATGATACCAGAGTCACCATCAGCTTTGCTTCAAAAGCCAGCAATCCCACATACACAAGCTCAAACATATGATACTTACACGCAAGGACCATCATGGAGGCCTTATGCTCAATCACATGCTCAAGGTATGAATCAATCAAGACAAGTGGATACTCAAGGACATCCTCAAAATTTTGACACAAGGAGATCTCATGTTAAAATTGGGGGCAACACAATGGAAAATGAAAGGCCTATTGAATATGGTTTATACACACAAAATAGATATGGGGTCCCTCAACAAGAAGTTATGCCAAGTGCTCCATATATGTCACAACAATATAGACCTCCATATGGACATGTCTACGATCAATATCATCCATATATGCAACAAGTTCCTCCTCAAATGGGTGTTTCAAATATGGGGTATGCTGCAAGAAATCAATCCCCACCCAAGAATAATTTGGAGCAGCAAATTAGAGATTTACAAAAGAAAATGGAGGACATGAGTACACCAAAACCTACATACACTATGAGAGATATATGTCCTTATCCCTTCGATAAGAGCATTCCAATGCCTCCATTTCCTCCACATTTTGTGACACCAAAATTTGACAAATATAGAGGGAGAGGAGACCCCAAGGCACACATAAGACAATTCTTCACAGCTTGCATTGAGATAGCGGCAGAAGAAACATACTTAATGAGGTTGTTCCCACAGAGCTTAGGAGATCAAGCTATGGAATGGTTTTCTCAATTACCGCCCGGTATTAAGTCATGGGGCGACTTGGCAGAGGCATTCATTCAACATTTCTCTTACAACATTGAAACAAATGTCTCAGTTACTACCTTGTGCAATACGAAACAAAAGGAAGGAGAATCTTTCGCAACATTTTTACAGAGATGGAGAAACTTAGCTAGCAGATGCTCTTGTGAAATCCCGCAAAAACAAATGGTGGAGATGTTCACACAAAATGTTAACAAGGCTATTGGCTATGATCTAAGAAAAGCTTGTTTGTCTACATTCAAGGATGTCATTGAAAAGGGCTTAGCAACAGCAAAGGTCTTAATTGAACAAGGAGTTATCAAACTATTCAAAGAAAACAAAGAGGACTTCAAAGGAAAGGACAAACCAAAATTTTGGAATAAGAACAAGAATACAGTTAATGATGGTGTTGTTGATGCCAATACAGTGAGACCCAAGTTTGTCTTTTCTGGATCAAGTTCTACCAACAATCAGGTGAACACTCAAACAACTTCTAGACCACGAAGGAAGTACACTCCATTGGGGGAACCACTTGAATCAGTATTCAAAAAGCTTGTAGCAAACAAAGTGATCACAGTTCCAGATTTTCCTCCTTATGAACCAAAGGTAAAACCAAATTGGTGGAATGATGATGAGTTTTGTGAGTTTCATAAGAGCAAGGGTCACAAGACAGGTAATTGCCATCGATTGAAAAACATTATGCAAGATCTCATTGACAGAGGAGATATTGAGATTGAGGGACATTCATCTAACCAAGAGCATGAGGTGTTTAAGGAACCATTCCCAAAACATGACAAAGGAAAAGGCAAAGTCACAGATGATCAAGCCAATTACACTAGAGCACCTTACAATTATGATTCTACTATCAATCACATCTCAATGGACAATCATATCTCTACCATTACTATCAAAAACAAAAATCTTGAGAATCCTTCTCAGAGACCCAAAATTGTCCTAAAAGGTGTGGGATCTTCGTCCGAATCTACCTCTGAATGTCATGTTACAACCCGTCGAGGTAAGATTACATTGCCAGGTGCCTCTACTAAGAATACCAATCTTTCATCAACCAAGCCTGAGTACGACCTTGTAGAACAATTAGGGAAAACACCCGCACTTATCTCTATTCTTGAGCTCTTACGTATATCTCCTGCACATAAAGCTATCCTTGACAAAATCTTGAGAGACACTGCCGTCCCTACTGATCTGAATGTGGACCAGTTTCAAGCCATGGTGGGATACTTATCCGTTCCACACTCCCTCACATTCACAGAAGCCGATGACGCCTCCATAAGTCAACCACATAATGCACCTCTACATATTGAAGCCTTCATAAATAAACATCGAATAAAGCGAGTCCTGATAGATGGAGGAGCAGGTCTTAATATTTGTACATTGAGCACCATCAGACAATTGGGATATTCTGACAAGGCTGTGAATTCTACAAACCAAATCACCATTAAGGCTTATGATGATGAAGAGCGCTCGTCCAAGGGCACGGTCACCTTACCACTAAGAATAGGGCCAGTCACAAAGGATGTGGTTTGTCAAGTCCTAGATCTAGATCTCACGTATAACATATTGCTAGGACATCCGTGGATTCATGAAATGAGGGCAGTCCCATCAACATACCATCAATGCATAAAGTTCCCTCACAATGGAGTCGAGGTAACGGTCAATGGTGATCCAAATCCATTCATATATTGCAATAACTTGAGATCACGTACTGAGACTATCATTCCCAACAATCGAGAGGCTACTCCTTCTTCACATATATTGATCCTGAGTCATTAAAGCCCTCGACATCCAAACAAGGTGAACTTAGAGCCAAGTTTCAGGACAAAGGCATGGGAGAATACACTTTGAATCAAACAATGTTTTTATGACAAGTCATGAGCTCTCCCAAGGAATATGGGAGGCCACATCCTAACAAGCAAATCTCCATCATGATGCTCAAATGGGATCCTACCATCTTTCAAAAATGGGGTGAACTAGAAGAAGAAAATTTATATAAAATTCTCTATAAGGACGTTGAAGAGGACACACATGATCAGATTATTATACCCTGTGAGAACTATGGCAAAGGATTCAAAATTCTGCAAAGATTCAGGTATGATGGAAAAAGCCCTCTCGGATTACGCAAAGAAGGTGTCATGGAACCCTTACAACCTGAGCTAACTACAAGAAGGGAACGCTCCAAGGGGCTTGGTTTTCTGAATCCCAGACTACATAATAAAAGAATGAAAGAGCTATGGCGAATCAAAGTTGCTGAAGTTCAACAAGAGGATTACTATTCCACAGACTCCAATGAGTGGGAGTGGGGTTCAGACAAATCCTCCAGTGACAATGAGCTCACTGAAACATTCAGAGAGCCAGATGAACCTACAGAGGAGGAGGAATTTTACAAAAAATTCAGAGTTGGCCAAGAACCAACCCATAAGGATCCCGCACAAGCTTCGTTTCAAGGTCCTAGGTCAAAATCACATAGGATGAGGACACCTGTCCCAGAAGGCTCTACTAGTGATGACAATTTGGATTTGCTCACGATCGAAATTGATGAGGAGAGTGCCATCGATGACCTCGACGATTGCCTTGACATACCTGAATATAACCACATCTTCACTCTTCGTCCAGCAAACTCTGAAAACACTAATGATCTTCCCTTTGTTCATCCCCAACTCATTGACTAGGATCATGAAGGACCAACACAATTTGATACATTTCAAAATGACGAAGCTATTATCGACTACCTTGGCATTCGAGATGATCTTCCCCCTGGAGACCACAAAGCAGGATACGCCATAGAGCTTAACAACATAGCATACTTTGGCGAGGGTGTCGGGCCTTCTAGTCGCAAAAATGTGAAAATAAAAACAAAACAAGGCTCTTATGGCGAAAACCACACTGTGGCGCTATCTGACTCCAAAAAAGTAAAAAGAAAGGACGTATCTGAGGGTGAAAACCTCTCTGAGGCGCCCGAAGATGGAAGGCTCGACATTCTCCCAGCATCATACGAGGAAAAATCATCCATGTTGGTAGAGGAGACTATAAAGACAAACATTGGTACAGCAGAGGTTCCACATAACATATTTTTGGCTCAATCATTGACAGAGGCCGAGAAAGCAAGATTCATAAGCTTCTTTAAGGAACGACAAATCAACTTCGCATGGTCTTATGCTGATATGCCTGGACTAGACCCGGATTTAGTAATGCATCATTTAACAGTCAAACCGGGGGCAAAACCAGTAAAACAGAAATTGAGGAAAATGCACCCACAAGTGGCATTATTAGTCAAGGCAGAGCTGGAGAAATTACTAGATGTCGGATTCATACGCCCAATTGATTATCCTGAATGGATTTCCAACTTAGTACCTGTTAGCAAACCAGATCGCAGCATCCGAATATGTACAGACTTCAGAGATATCAACAAGGCTTGTCCAAAGGACGATTTCCCATTACCAAACATTGATTTGATCGTTGATCTCACAGCAGGTCATGAAATGTTATCTTTAATGGATGGATTTTCTGGATATAATCAAATCAGGATAGCACCCGAAGATCAACATAAAACATCATTTACTTGTCCATGGGGAACCTTCTGCTGGAATGTCATGCCCTTTGGGCTAAAAAATGCAGGTGCCACTTATCAACGAGCGATGACCACTATCTTTCATGATCTCATGCACATAACCGTGGAAGATTATGTTGACGATCTTTTGGTTAAATCAATAGACAGAAATACACACTTGGACATACTTTCAGTTGCTTTTGATCGGCTAGAAAAATACAAGGTAAGATTAAATCCAAAGAAATGTGTCTTTGGAGTAACCTCCGGGAAGCTCCTAGGATTCATTGTGTCTAAAAAAGGAATAGAAGCTGATCCAGCAAAGGTCAAGGCTATCTTGGACATGCCGCCACCCAAGAATATCAGTCAACTTCGGTCTTTACAAAGGAGACTCCAGTCCATACGAAGATTCATAGCACAACTTGCAGATAAATGTAACCCTTTCCAGCACCTGCTACACAAAAACATCAAGTTCAAATGGGATGAGAACTGTCAACAGGCTTTTCAGGCACTCAAAGACTATCTTTTGAACCTGCCAGTTTTGATGCTACCAATTCCAGATCAACCATTGCTACTTTACATATCAGCTACTCCAACAACACTGGGGGCACTTCTAGCACAGCCAATACCTGACGGCAAGGAAAAAGCAGTCTACTATATCAGTCGCACATTAGTGGGATATGAGCTAAACTACACACCAATCGAGCGTGCATGTCTCGCTGTGGTCTTTGCTTCACAGAAGTTACGACATTATATGCTCACTCACAAGACTAAGTTGATTGCCAGAATTGATCCACTAAAATATCTTCTCAACAAGGCTACACTTACTGGGCGGCTGGCCAAGTGGGTAATGATTTTGAGTGAATTCGACATTGAATACGTGGACAAAAAAGCAATAAAAGGACAAGCAATTGCAGATCAACTGGCAGATGCTCCCATGATAGATGATGCTCCTCTACAGTCAGAATTTCCAGATGAGTCCATTCTAACAATATCACCTGCAAAGCCATGGCAATTATATTTTGATGGCTCATACACACAGCATGGGGCAGGAGCGGGTATACTCTTTATAACTCCTCAAAGCGATTCTATACCAAAGTCATATCGCTTATCATTTCCTTGCACCAACAATATAGCGGAATACGAGGCATTAACAACTGGGTTAAGAATTGCAGTTCAATGGAAGATCCAAGAACTTCGTGTTTTTGGGGATTCTCAACTTGTCATCCGTCAAGCAACTGATGATTATCAAACAAAAGATGAAAAGCTAATGCCTTACAAACAACTAGTAGATGATCTGAAACAGCATTTTGCAAAGATAGAGTTTGAGCAGATACCAAGAGAACAGAATTGCGCTGCAGATGCCATGGCTACAATTGCTTCGCTCATTGATCTACCGCAAAATGAGACCTGCTATGAATTCCTGGTAGACAACCTGTTGATTCCCTCATATGAAATCACTCCTACGGAAATGATATGTGTTGTTGGTCCTGAATCCCAGTTATATGGTTCCATATTCACATACCTTCGTAAAAATATCTTACCTCCCGATCTATCGAACAATCAACGCCGCACTTTCATTCGCCAATCCTCTCGATACGTCATTTTAGCAGATATCCTATACCGACGAGGTCTAGATGGCACCCTTCTTAGATGTTTAGAGAGTGACGAAGCTCAGATTGCGTTACGAGAAGTGCATGAAGGGATATGTGGTCCGCATACTAGTGGTCCTACCTTGGCCAAGAAACTCATCAGGACTGGATACTACTGGCCTACTATGGAAAAAGATGCATACTAGTTTGTCAAGAAGTGTAAGCAGTGTCAAATTCATGGAGACCTCATACATGCACCAGCATAAGAACTACAACCACTTGCGTCTCCTTGGCCCTTTTGTCAATGGGGACTCGATCTCATAGGCAAGATTCACCCTCCTTCTTCTAATGGTCATAAATTCATTATTACAGCCACAGAGTATTTTACAAAGTGGATTGAAGCCGTGCCTCTCACAAAAGTTACTGGGAAACAAATCGCTACCTTCATCCTGAACTACATCATTTGCCGATACGGGATTCCTACTTCCATTATTACTGATAACGGGCGTCCCTTCAAAAATCAGGATGTTCGTGAACTTTGTGAGCGCTTCCATATCTCTCATCGTTTCTCCACACCATATTACCCCCAAGGTAATGGCCAAGCTGAGGCGTCTAATAAAACAATTCTCAAAATCCTTAAAAAGACAGTCGACGACGCTGGCCGTAACTAGCATATCCAACTCAATCCTGCACTTTGGGGCTATCGCACAAGTGTCCGCACACCTACAGGAGCTACACCCTACTCACTTGTCTACGGCTCTGAAGCCATCTTGCCTATTGAGGTCAAGCTACCTTCTCTACAGGTTTCCTTGAGAAACATAATCAACGAGGAAGACTACAGGGTCTCTCACTTACAAGAACTAGAACTGCTGGAGGAATGAAGGCACACTGCTTTTAATCATCTCAAGGCTTACCAACAACGAATGAGTCGCAGTTACAATCACAAAGTTAAGCCTCGCACATTTGAGGTAGGTGACTTAGTCCTCAGAGAGAACCCCAAGAATCAGCAAGACAGAGATAAGAAGGGCAAGTTCGAACCAAACTGGCTTGGTCCTTACATCATCACACCAGTATATGGATCTGGGGCATATCAGCTCTCAACTACAGAAGGTGAACCCTTGGAGGATCCTATCAACAGCATGCACCTTCGCAGGTTCTACACATAAGCTCTTTGGAACATCCTAATTCAAAAATACAAAAAAATCAAAAAATTCAAAAATACAAAAAAAATTATAAAACAAAAAAATCGTTACTTGGTGAAAACCTGGCAAATAGGCGCCTTGTGACAAAAAAAAAATTGAAAAATCAAAAAAAAGTAAAGAGAAATAATTTCGTCCAACGGTGAAAACCACTTCGGTGGCGCCCTGGGCAAGTACCATGGTGAAAACTGGGTCACCAGCGCCATGCGTAGAGACTTTGCTCCTCCCTCCTTCAGGATTCTCTTTCATTCTTTCACTTTGCACACACTCACAACTTATTCACTCACAATAAACTTACCCATTCCCATCATGGCTTGTTATTGATCTACCCAAGATTGGTTAGCCATTCATAATAAACCCTCCCTTTTCACTCCCTTTCCATCCATAATAAATCAGAGCTTATCTGTGACTACGGCAAATCCTACGTCTAGTAATGGGTGTGGAACTGAGAACATCACATGTTTCGAGGAGTACAGTTTCTTCCAGCTTCCTTCAAGTCTATCCACGCACAATCCGCAATAAAGCAACATTTGCATCGCCAGATCCGCAATAAAGTTTCGTCTTCTCCACAATAAAGTATCAGTTTCATGGATTCAGTCAGTTTCAGATGAGACAGCGACAGCAATGGGCCTCAACAAAATCAAATATTTCAACAGACTCAGACAACATTATGGTTCAGTGCTATCTATCCTTTTTGTGAAAGTGAACATTGTGACCACAATCAAATAAGACTTAAACAAGTGACAAGAGACACTAAACTTGAGGACTACAGTGGATGTTGGTGTCGAGTCTTGGTTTTCTTTTGATTTTATCTTTTTGGTGACATGTCTTTTAGCTTTTCCAGGATGTCTTTGACTAGAGATTCTATCTCTAGGATGTCTGACTAGAAAGGCGGGGATGGGGTATCGTCACCTATTTGCATTTGCTGTCTGTGGATTGTCTTTTAGTAATGCTATGACTTGTTCAAGGATATGAGGACGCTGTGAGTCTAGTATGAACTGGGGCATTCCTTGTTTGTGACTGTCTTATCTCCATGCAAACAGGTACAATGACTTTTTGGGTCGAACATATGCCTCGATTGTCATAACCTATTTTGCCATAATAAGCTCAATGATGATAACGCACAAGAAGCTCTTTCACGTTCATATCTTCTATCTCCCATCCCCCTTTCTTGATTGACTTCCATTGTCCTTCTCGAGTCCGCGTAGCCTAGTATCACATGACTGAGTATAATGACACACCAAAAACATTTGCATTTCATATAGTTACACCTGCATTACCACATATAAGCATTTCCTACATACATATAGATATCACAATTGCATCACATCCTGCATACAACACATGTTAGCACATTTCACATTTTCATCATGTAAATAATCATTTGCAGTATCATATTCATTTGCATTACATACATTCACATTTGCATCATGCATTACATATACAACATAAAAGAACAAAAATATATTGCATTACATCATATAAGCATCCATATCATAAAACATGCATCACATAAGAACATCTCATCACATAGGGTACACATGCATATAGCTGCCGCAAAAATGGATCATCTCTCATATATAATCAAAAAGTGTCATGATACAATGATGTCAAAAGAATCATATGGCTACAAAAGAATCACCCGCAGGTGTCTACAATACAAAAATGATACATATACTGATACAATGGGGAACCCTCTATGGCTATGATGAACTCCCTCCCTCGGAGCCGCCTGGCCTCGAAGGAGTCTGAGCTGTAGATGGACCCACTCCAGGATCCCCCTGTCTCTCTGGTGGTGGTGGAGGGCCCATGACCCCACCGCTGGACACCTGCCTCCTGCGACTCCCTCCCGTAGCCGTCGCTGTGCGCGACGATCTATGGAAGCTCCTCGCCCGCTGATCTGCTGGCACGACAGCATAGTACAGATCCCTCCAATAGGTGATCTCCTCTCCGGCTCGCAACACATATGCGTAGCCTGCCCCTGCATCCTCTGCTGCCCGCCTCCCTGCCCTCAGAGCTGTCTCGGCCTTAGTATATCTCTGAATGGCCTGGTCTCTCTCCCGCTCTGTGTCCCTGAGCCTGATCCTGAGGCGATCCCTCTCCCGCACCAAGTCCTCAATCTCATCTGCCTGGCCTTGGCAGATCTCTCGCAGCCTCAGCAACTCATCCTCCTCAGGATCTTCGCCCTCAGCCTCTGCCTGTGGCTCCTCCTCTATAGGTGCCTGTCCCTGTGCCTCTGCCTGCACCTGTCTCGGTGCCTGAATAGGTACCTGTGCCTGTACCTGTCCCTATCCCTGCACCTGTCTAGGTCCCTGTCTAAGACCCTGTGCTGCTGGTACCTGTAGGGGTACTCCACCCCAACCCCTCACCACCACCTGGGCTGGTCTCTCCTGTCCTCCCTCCCTCCGAGGTGCTACTCGCCTCTCTCCCACCACTCCCCTCCGCCTCCGTTGGCCCCTGCCTCCATCTCCTCCACCATCATCATCATCATCCCCTCCCACCTCTCCCTCCAGCAGCTCTCCCGGATCTGTCAATCTTGGAAATGGATGCTCTGTCCAATACGCAGAGTACTCTGCGTCCATCCCTACATCCTCTACCTCCGGCCACATGTCCCATGGTACTGGCATCATCTCTGCCAGCTGTGTCACGGCCTGATCATATGATAGTAGTGGCCTGAACTGTACCTGATCTCTGACTGTGCGGGCATACATGCCCGAACCTCGTGGCATCCGCTGAATCCGCCCAAACTGCCTGCATACCCTGTCAACAAGCTGCCTCTCCAGAATATAGGGCGTCCGCCCAATAAGATACCTGCTCCTGAATACATAGGGTAGCTCCAATGCGTCGTCATCCCACTCCTCACACCCCAGGTACGGCCTCCAGATAACCATGTCTATGTCATCTATGATGCACCTCCAATGCTCCAATCTACCAATCCGAGGCTGGGATGTGATCATGTCGTACAGGTGCACGAAGCTTCGTCCCTGCCCTCTGCCTCTAAAGTGGATCGGCCGTGTGATGGGAAGGTGCTCATATGCCCACACCTGAAGGAGAGTCACTCCGCAGCCCAAGCCCACTGATCCGTGGTAAACAAACTGATGCAGCTCATAGTACAAATGTGCCAGGACACATGGCCCCCATGCATACCTGGTGTGCTTTGTCATCAGTGTCTCCAATGCCCCTCCCCAGCCAACTGCCAATCCTCGTGTGGCTCTGTCCGGACATAAATACCCACTGATAGCTCCCCCAATAATAGCCGGCAATGCTAAACCTGTGGCGGTCATGGTATCCCAGGCCACGTGACCTACTCGCATCTCCAAACCGGGATCCCGAAACACCCGTCTCAATGCCTCCCTGTCACCGTCACGATCGTATGGAATCAACTCTCCATCGATCGGGATATGCAGTATCCTGTGCACATCCTCCAGTGTCACTGTCATCTCACCCATCGGCAGGTGAAACGTGCACGTCTCAGAGTGCCATCTCTCAGCCAACGCAGTCAGCAACCCCATGTTTGCCCGAAACTCAGGCACATAGAGCACATGTGTGAGACCCATCTCCTCAATGGAAATCATGTCCTGAATCGACAACTCTGGTCGCAATCTCTGTGTCGATGGGAATCTCTCCCGTGACTCCAACATAGGCAGATACTCCTGCAGTCAACCAATCAATCATGTCAGTTATCATGGCATTCACTGTTTATCACACAATGCTACTTGCTACCTAAATGCATACGCTTACCTATCCTAGTGACACTCACTGTTCATCACAAAGTGTTGCTATCTACCCTAGTAGTGCTCCCTGTTCATCACAAAGTACTACGTGTGTGACATTCCCTGTTCATCACAAAGTGTCACTCACATTCGCACTCCCTATTCATCACAAAGTGCTGCCTATCTTGGTGCTCCCTGTTCATCACATAGTGCCTTGATCTATCCTAGTCTTCCTAGAGGACCTGCTTGAGTGTATCCTCTCAGCAACTTATCCAATCGATAGCGTATGTTCATCACAGAACTGCCGATTTGACCTCAAAGACTCAACTTATGCATTTTGACTCACAAACGCGCTTATAGACTGCACAAACGCGCTTCTGCAACACAGACGCGTTTTCTGAACACAAACGTGCCTATACCATGCACAAATGCGACCAAGGAACACAGACGTCCCTACATGACATAAACGCTCCTACAAAGCACAAACGCTTCTACATTTCACAAACGTGTCCGTATTCAGCACAAACACGGTTCCAGGCACAGACACGCCTGGACCCGACACAGACGTGCCTGTCGGACACAGACGCGCCTGGCACTGACACAGACGCGGTTGCGCGTTTTTGCATATTTTAAACTATCATATTCCTAGCGCATTTATTGCTACTAAACATGCATTTATGACAAAAATCAAAATGCGTGAAAGTACAAGGAGGTTTTCGGGTACTTACCAGCTCTCCTGCATCTGCTGGTCACTGGAATCGGCAAACGCGATCGAATCTGTGAACGAAAGCCATCGCTGCTGACTGCTGCTGCTCTTTTCTCGCTCTGCACTATGATCTTCTAAGGGTGTGGATGACAATGAGGATATCTTTTGCCCGTGGTCTATCTTATAGCCTAGCCTAGCCCTCGTCCTCATTTCCCGAGTCAGTCTTCCTTATCCCGTGACTTTGTCACTCTATCCGATCAGTCCATTCTAGCCTTTCTTTCTTATCGAGAGCTTGTCTGCAATCTTTTCAGACATTTTCATCCAATCTCTCGAGGGGGCATATCATTCCCATTCTGGGGCAACTCTGTATTAGTTCATCTTATCTTCTTTGAAACAACACGACAAGCTGCATTGTCTCAAAGAGGGGCAAAATGTAGACACCCAAAATTGTCATGTCTAATTAAATAAATATTTTATTTATTTAATTATCTAAGCCTAATTCTTCTATTGATTAAATAAATTTTTATTTATTTAATTAATTCATTTATCCTCTTCTAGCCTTATTTCTCATTTAAATAAATACATTTATTTATTTAAATTATCCCTTTCCTAAATTAAATAAATATTTTATTTATTTAATTATCCTACTTCTTCTATTAATTAAATAAATCTTTATTTATTTAATTAATTCATTAGCTTTTTCTACACATGACACATGTCATTCATCTCTTAATTCTTACACTACCTACCTCTTTCATTAATTTGGCATTTCTTTTACCTACCCTCTAATCCTAGCCGACCTCTCTTTTTACACCTCTCAATCTTAACCCTCCATTTCGTATTGTGTCTTCTATTTAAGGAGATGCTTTCTTCATTGTCAAACCCTAAGAACACATGCTAATGATCTTTTATGCAATTGACTACACTAAGATCCTACTTGCAACCACATTTCGTTCTTTGTTGAGCTCTTGTGCATACAAAAATCTGAGAGCAAATATATCAAGCAAGATCAATGGAGATAGGAAGAATGGAGATCAAAACCCTATTGGACATGTGATGGTATAATCTTTGTGATTTTGAGTTATTTGCATTGTCTTAGGTAATCTTCATATGTTATGGTGGATCTTTGTTGTTGTTAGGCTAGGGTTTGGTGGTTGAATTCATTTAGCCTTTCAATATTGTTATTATTGTTATCCATTTTCACCATAAACAATAATTATCTTTATTATATAATTGTTCTTTATTTTATTTTTAATATAATATAAATACTAAATATATTTTTAATATAAGATAAAATATTTATTTAAATATTTTTAATTTCTTAATTTTAGATTTATAATATCATATTATAATTATAACATATATAAATGATAAATATAATGTATAAATTGTTTATCATATATTAGAATATTTTTTAATATTATATTATATCACTTCCTACATCTCTATCTTTATATGATCTTTATATAGCTTCATCATTCCCTCTCTAATTGCCCCAATCTCCCTCTTCCTCTCTCTTTCCACCTTTCTATCCCTCTCACCTTCTATATATTTCCCAAGTTATATCTATCTTTCCTTTCCTTTCCCTTGTCTATATCTATTAATATATATCTATATTCCTTGCTATCTCTTTGCCACTCATATACACACACTCCCTATTTCTCCCCCTATATTTAGGTAAATCTCTCTCTCTCTCTCTCTCTCTCTCTCTCTATTACTTGACTATATCATCTTCTTTCTCTCACTCTTGCTCCCTCTATCTCTATTTCTTCTTTCCCCTCTTTATCTATACCTCACTATCTCTATCTCTTTGTTATTCACTCCAAATCTCCTATTGTAGATCTCTATCTCTTCCTCCCTCTCTATCTTCCCTCTTTTTATCTCTTTGTTTGTTTGTCCCTCCCTATATCCTATCTATCCCTCCATCTCTTCCCCTCTTCTCCCTTTCTCTACCCATATATATCTATCTCTTCACATATATCTCTCTCTTTTCACATATATATGTATTTTTTCATTCTTTCCTCTCCCTCTCTCTATCTCCCACTATTTTTCTTTCCTTGTCTCCATCTCTAATTGTCTTTCTACTTATATCTATTTGTTTGTCTCCCACTTCCTCTCTTTCTCTATCTTCCTCTCTCCCTTTCTATCTCTAGACATGTTTCCCTCTTCCTAGACCTCTATATCTATATCTCTTTTCCTCTCTATTTCTATCTATTTGGATATTTTTTATTCCATCTCTTACTATATTTCTATCTTGTTATCTTTCCATCTCTTTGTACCCCTATATCTCTCTCTCCTTCTCCATATCCATCTCCATCTCTCCTCTCACTCTTCCTCTTTATCTTTCCCTCTTTCTATCCCTTTATCTTCCTCTCTCTATCTCCCACTATTGCAAACATAACAATATCTTGTTGGTAATGTAGTGTAATTATCATCTAGATTCAAAGACTTTATTTCAATCATGTTTAGGTCTTAGTAAGTGCTTGCATAGTTGATTTAAAGCTATCAATTCTCCGCTAAGACCTTTGTTACATAAGCAACATCATCTGATGCTACCAAATAACCTCATGTACTACATAAATGTATACAAAAATGGACCAAAATATTTCCTATTTGACCTTTCACACATTTTCGACGTATCCATTGCACACCAAGGTGCAATTGCTAGTTTACTACATTGAAGGTGTTTTCTTCTTTGAAGTGAATAATCTTATATCATGATCAATGGTGTGTAGTGATGGAGAAGTGAGGCAAGATGATTCAAACCTTTGTCACCATTAGATTTTTATTCCTGTGTTTTATATTTTCTACCACCTACCGTTTTATGTTTCCATCCACCATATTTTTTCTGTGATTTTTCTTCAAATGAGTGTAGGAGGTGTGAGAGTTACTTCTCTTCTTGAGTTTTGTGCACCAATCAAAATGCCCAAGAAATTGATGGCCACAAGAAAATTATTTTCTTATCTAACAAGAACAATGTAAAGGAAACACTTTACTCATCGGAAAATAAATGTATTAACTATATTAAAAAAGAAGGTACAAAACAAGAAAGTTCATAACATACGGTGAAAAAATTATTTACATAAATATTTAATATATTAATGAAAATAGAGTCACAACTACTCACCATCCTTTCAACAAATTAGAGATGTGGGCCCTAAATTACATCTTATATTAAAGATATGTGTTATAAATATTATATATTAATATAATTTAATAATATTAATTAATTAAGTATATTAATTATATATAATAACATTGTTAGTTTATATGATATATATTAATATTAGATTATTATTAATAAAAATAATAATATAGTATATTTAATTATATACTAAGTAATTCAAATAATTATTATATAAAATAAATATATTATATAAATATACAATTTTATAATGCTTTTTTATATTAACAATATTTAAAATTTTATTATATTATATAAAAATATAATGTATAATAATAGAGAAACATAATAAAATTTCTATTATAAAATAGATCTATAATGAAATAATAAATAGATATAAATATTAAATATTTGATAGATTTTTCTCCTTTTCTTATCCTTAATTAAAGTGTGTATAATGTTTTAGCAAAAGAAAATTATCCCATGTTGTTGATGGACTAGAATTAACCAAAGATTCTTAATTTTTGTAAACATGAAGCATTGTAAAATGTGATAAACAACAATAACCTACAATTTACTTTACATTCTTCAGATTTGTAAACATGGATCACAACTAGATGCGATTCATAATTGGCACATGGCAATTTTCTTCATGTTCTTATAACATAAATTATTACATTATATCTCAAACTTTAGATTTCAAATCATCACCAAAAAAATTAAAATCTACTATCTATGATATTGGCATGTATTATTGTTACCTTTAATTGAGTGAGTTTCTTCAATCACCATTCTGGATCAAACTCCATGATCACTACTAGAAGTATAAAGAGAGAGAAGAGAAGTGATAGATTAAATCTAAAGCCCCCATACATGGGACTAATTTATAAGGGGCATGTACAAGTTTCAAGGTCTTAAATAGTTTTTAATGTTTGTTTAAAGTTTTCAGGCATTCTTCCCTCCATATTTTGGATCAAACTCTATTATCCATCATGCACAAATTAGGCGAAGAGAAATGATAAGTCATGAAACTTGATCCCAAACCTTTATGAGAAAACTCACCTAACCAAATCTAAAAATAATACATACTCTTAGTAAAAAAAATCCTCTAAACATAGAACCTATCACTCCATTATTGTTTATCTAAAGTCTCCTTACATATAACCACTTTCTAAAGGGCATGCTTAACTTTTAAAGTCTTAATTTTTTTCTACTTGTTAAAAGTTTGAAGACATTTTTCCCTTCACAATGTGTCCCTCTTTATATCGCCGTCTCTTTAATCTTTCTCTCTCTATTCCTCTCTATCTCCCTCTCACTCCTCTTTATCTCTTTCTATCCATAAATTTTTACCTCGATAGTTCCCCATCTCTTTGTGTCTCTTTGCCTACCCCTATCTATCTTTATATATTTACCTTTATCTATGTCACCCCTCTCGCCCTCTCTATCAGTTGAGTTATCTCTTCCTCTCTTCCCATCTATTTAATGAGTTCTCTCTCTCTCTCTCTCTCTCTCTCTCTCTCTCTCTCTCTCTCTCTCTCTCTCTCTCTCCCCATTTTCCCTCCCTCTCTCCCTCCATATCCCCTTGTCTATCTTTATCTCTACCTCTCTCCCTTCTCCCATATATATTTAGATTTCCCTCTTTATATCTCCCCCTCTCTCTATTTGTCTATCTCTCCCTCTCCATATCCCTATCTCTCTCTACCTTTTTCTATCTCCCTCTACTTCTCTATATCTATTTCTCTCCCTCTTTGTCTCTCCCTCTATCTTCATCTCTATCTATATCTTCCTTGCTCCCCCTTTATATTTATACATATCTCCCTCTCTCTATACATCCATCTTTATCCCTCTTTTCCTGTCTCCATCTCCCACTTCTTGTACCTCTATATCTATATCTCTTTGTCGCTCTATTGCTTTATCTCCATATTTCTTCTTCCATCTCTCAATATGTCTCTAATTTTTTTTATCTCTCCATCTCTCTCTACCTCTACCTCTCTCTCTATATCACTTCATATCTCTATCTTTATCTTTATATCTCTCCCTCTCTCATTCCATCCCTCTCCTTTATATATATATCTCTCATATCTCTATTTATCCCTCTGCTTCCCTCTACGTCCCTCTCCTCCATTTTCATCTCTCTCTCTCTCTCTCTCTCTCTCTCTCTCTCTCTCTCTCTCTCTTACACACACACACACACACACACATTCACAACCCTTCTTTTCCCTTATTCAATTATATTTAAATAAATTTACATTTTATATATAATTTTGTTTGAAAATTAATACAATTTGTTTGAAAATTAAAATATTGATATTATTTATAAACACAATATCTTCTTTATATATATAAGAAAGATTGAAATCAAAATTATTTATTTATTTATTCAAAAACAAAACTTTATTAATTAAAATTAAATAAAATACATGTTTAATATATTTTATATTGCATGCTTTTTTTTTAAGAAAATAATAAGTAAATGTTTAATTAAAACATAGTTTAGATAATTTAAATGAGCCAATATTTTAAAAAGGGGCATGAGTTTATTATTTATTTATAAAGTAAACAAATAAAGTTAAAGTCCTATCCTTACTTTTTTTAAGAAAGTTAAAGTCCTATTCTTGGGAAAAGCAAATCTATAAAGCAAAAAGCTAAGTTTAGGAATTTAGTAAGAAAGTTACGTATTTTCTTTTAAAGAAACCAAGGAATGGTAAGAGATTCGAACCATGGAAAAAGAGAGAGAGCATTTTCAGAAAAAAAATAAAGACTTAGCTTCCACGGAGAGATAAGGGTGAAATAATCAATGGAAATAGTAAGAGGTGCAAGGAAAATCAAATATCTTTCTGACGGCACTGACAAATACCTCACACAATTCAACCGTATCCTCTGTAGTCACATGCTGAGTATGGGAACCTTATCTTGACAGATTTATTGTCTTGTCTTGGTAGTAGCCCATACTGATTTATTGTGTTGACAGTAGCCATACGGAGACTTGTTCATCAATTTGCAATAATAGAGCAATTCATACTTGCTTAGAAAGAAGTGGTAGCAAGTTTTTCTCTGTTTCCTCTTTGTTTATTTTTGTATTCTAAGTTGCAACCATTTCTTTGCTTATTTCTATTTGTCTGTTCTTCTTGAGTTCTGTTCTCCATCGGCAGCTTTATGGAATTAAGCTTTGCACCGATCCACTGCAATTTGGGAGGTAAATATTTGATCCTTAATCTCTATTTAATCTCTATTTGTATATGTATATAGAATATCTTTAGATCTGTAGCTGGAATCAATGGGTTATTATTTGCACTATGAAGTTTGTTGGTATAAATAATTATTCATCATGGATATTATTACACCTTTCTTAAGTTTACTTACGATAATGTATTTTGGAATAGTGTGTAGGAGAATTTCTACCTTTTATGGTGTGATATTGTTACTACTCTATCATATTCACTTATTGTAGAGTGATAATTCCACCTTCGGTGGGTGGTCCACCTCATGTGAAATATTATATTGTTTCTCCTACCTACCACACCTATTTCCTACATACCCTTTTTTTTATTGAGCCACATGTTATGTTTGTGTGCTCACATATCCATATAGCCTTGCCTATATAAACAGGTTCATATTCATTTTAAACAACAATAACTATTGATGATCTAGTTGATCAATAATTTCTTAATAGAATACAGTTTATTCCTATCATCTATTTTGTTCTCTCTTATTTGTGCTTTCCATTACCTCTAGATCTTGGCAAAATTTCACTAAATTAAATGGATTCCATGAGATGCCATCTCTATGAGACATTTTATCAAATGGTTCTCTTTTATTAGTACTGAGTCAATAAAATGTATTAGTGCAATGATTGACAAGTCGTTCTTCAAATCCATTTTGACTATTTTAGCGTCCTAAAATTGCGACACTTGCAATTTCGACTGCATTTAGGTCTTCACGATGGCGACGCAACATGAAACCTGAATGGAGACCCCGAAACTTGTCCACGACATCAAAAACTGCATTTTTCCAGCACCCTGCCTGATCCCTCCTTGCACCCTGCTGTCCCGGGAGGTGGGACCAGAGCGCCCAGTGCCCTGGTCCTTCAAGACTAGGGCGCCCAGTCCCCCCAGGACCATGGCGCCCAGCGCCCTGGTCCCTGGCCCTATTTTTGGGCCTGGTCTCCTATGGGGCTTCGGGTCTTTTAGTTTGCAAATTGGAAAATACTCTTTCCTTGTCAGCCCAAGGTCGGTAAAATCAGTCTATCAACCCTAATTGACAAGTATATAAACTACATTTCCTCTCCCATTTTGAGGAGAAGAGGAAAAAAGGCATGGAAACGATACTCAAACATTCAAGCATTCAAGCACTCCTTCAAGCAATTGAGCATTCTAAGTCTCCATTCAAGACTAAGTGTTGCATTCAAGACAAGGATTCAACCATTGAAGAGGAGATCACATACTACAACATACAACATACAACAAACAACAACATCTATGCCTTCGCATATAAGGATACAAACATCCTTACAACAAGGTACTAGTACTTGTTTTGCATTACAGTCATTTACACTTACAACATTTCTCATTTCTTGGTTAATTCCAAAACCGGGGTTTGACCTAAGGGAAAAGCCCTAATCCCTAACCCCCCAATCATCTTCGCTTTTCTGTGTGTAGGTTGCAGGTACGCGGCTGTAATTGAAGATCTGGAATCCTTGTGTAGAGACGAACAGATCCCCCTTCGTTTCGCGGATTTTTCGGAGGACCGTGTGCACGTCGGGCGCCATCGTCCTGTCAAATTTTGCTCAAATTTGCAGGACAACGCCGTCTCGACATTTTACTGCTAATTCCAGGTCCGCAACTTCATCCTATATCCCTATCTCAGTTTATAAGCGAATCTTTCTCACTTTTCTATGCATTCCTAGATTGATCCTTCTATCTACATTCTTTACAAAGGAGGGTAGCCTTGCTGTCTTAACCCTTGAAACTCATCTAGAATCCAATCTTGCATTGTGTGGGATTGGATCTTGTGGGTTTCAACCCCTCTTTTGAATGTAAAGTCTCCCCTAAGTGAAAACCGACAATCTTAAGTGACCTCCCTTCTCTCTCCTTGGAGTTGGAAGAGCGGAGAGCAACTAGGGTTCGATTTTCTGCTTTACATTTTGGTGAACCCGACATGAACATTCTTTCTGATTATTCATGGTTAGATCTGAAAATTGGATTCCTTGATTACATTTTCGTGTTTGATCTTTTGCAAAATTTTAGAGGTTGATTGCATAAAAACCCTAAATTTTCTTTTTAGTAATTGAGCTTGTGAAATGTTTAATTGTTAATGCTTGTTTCAGATCTACCTTTCTATTACAAATTATCAATTCATATTTGTGCTTTAATTCTGAAAATTAAATGGTTAAGTGTCAAAACCCTAATTTTTGAAACCCTCTTGATTCAACCTTTGTCCAACAATTTCACTGATCAAAACATCTCCAAATCAGCTGTAACTTTGGATTCTGCAATAAAATCATAATATCTTTCATCCCTGCAAATTTTGAAAAAAGTTGCGAGGACCATGTGCACTCCGAGCGCCATCGTCCCCGACATTTTTTCTGAAATTTCGGGAGCTAGATCTTACTGTATTTTTCTGCTAAAATCCAGGATTTTGGCTGATTTTATCAATTTTAACACTTTCAAAATTACAGTCAAAGTTGGTCTAGTGATTGCTTGGATTAAGGCTCCTAATCATTCAAAAATTGTTGAAATTGAAATTTTGTGTCAAAATTGTGTTCTTACTGTCCTAAATCTGAAAAGTGTGTTAGCATTCATTCAAAATTTCAGTGCTTTATTCAAATTCTTGCAATTTGTGACTTTTGAAATTAAGTGCTTAATTACAAAAACTTTGATTTCCACTTTCAAAATTGAATTTTGCGTGAAATTGAGTCAACTTTTAAATTTCAAAACTTGTATTGCTTTTGGTATTCCCTCTAAAATCATAAAAATCAAAATTTTATTTTCCCTCTCTTTTTCAAAATTCAAATTTTGCATTTTTCGACAATCTGGGTAGGGTTCAATTTTGAGATTGCAACTTTAATTTGGCCTATCTACAGATCGTAAAATCACTCAATTTTTTCAGATTAGCTTTAAAATCATCATAACTTTCATCCCTGCAAATTTCAAAAAAAGTTGCGAGGACCGTGTGCACTCCGAGCGCCACGGTCCCTGACATTTTTTTCCGAAATTTCAGGAGATTGTCGTGATTGCATTTAACAGCTTAAATCTAGGAGATTAGCTGATTTTACTGAAATTTGCTACCTCTAAATTCAAAATTTTCTTTCTCTCCCTAGTGCATGAGTTTTACAACAATAAGCCCTACTTACACTATTCCCGTTAGACGAAGCCTTAGAATTAAGTCTTTCCAAGGTTTAATTACCGAGGAGATGGAACCTAATTTGAATAGCCTTTTTAACGAGGACATGGGTAATTCTTCTAATCCTCCTAATGATGAAGAAGCTCTCCATGAGGTTTCTGTAGAACAACTTTCGAAATTGGATAATCAATTTGACGATTTTCGACAATGGATGTCTCAAGAATACCCCGATAGTCAAGCTCTTCGTTTAATTGAGGGTCTAAAACATATGCTTCAAAGTGATAAGAATGGAATTGATATTTTGCGTGGTATTGCACACATTGTGGATTCGAATGTGATGCCTATGAAGAGTTGTGCCGAAACTTTAGGTTATACACAACCTCCCACTCAAGTCAATCATTCTATTCCTTTGACAACTTCTATTGCTAGCATACCTACCTTTACATCAAACATAATGACTACTTCTATACAAGACATTCCGCCTATGATCACCAGTCATGGAGGCAATCTTTCCTCTTCAATTAACCCTCTTCCTTCATTCAATCCGACTTCTTCATTCATTCCTTCAATGAGTGTTCCTATTACATCTCCACAAATGAACATGACGCAAGGGGGCAATTCATTCAACCATTCCATTCCTCCTTGTAGTGTTCCTCCTTTCCAATCCTCTCCTATGACTAACTATCATAGTGTTCCGCCACCTTACTCTTTACCTTCTTTCAATAACATAACACCTCCATCTCAATCTAACACATCTAATATGAATTCTCTGACTGAAGCGACCATTAACAATCTTGCACAAACTGTCTCTTCTTTATAGCAACAAATTGCCTCTATGAATCAATCTAAGTTTAGTGTGCCCATATTTGATGTTGCGAGCCCACTTTCTCTTGACATTGTTCGAGCTATCCCCCCTAAACATGTTGAAATCCCACATTTGGAGCTTTATAATGGTAAAGGTGATCCTCTAACACATGTTAAGACTTTTCAAACAATATGTACTGATTTTGCTTATGACCAAAGGTTGCTTGCAAAACTGTTTACTAGAACATTAAGAGATAAAGCCCTACAATGGTATTGCTCGTTGCCTTCTTATTCTATTACTTCTTTCGAACAACTTGCAAATGCTTTCATTCAACAATTTCAGAACAATATAAGTCCTAAAGTTACTTTGATTGATTTAATGCATTGTAAACAAGGTGTTAAAGAAAAAGTGACTGATTTCATTGGTAGATATAAGCATTTGTATGCTCAAATTTCTTTTCCAGTGCCTGACAATGATATTCAAAGAATCTTTATTTCTAATTTACAAAAAGATATTCGAGATAAACTTCTGTTTTCTGAGTTTACTTCTTTCCAACAGTTGTGTGCAACTCTTCACAATTATCAACTGACTGTGAGTCAAATGGAACAATCACATCCTATGGCTCCGAGTGATAAGGGTGATAGCAGTCAACAACCATTTGGAAAGTTTAAACCGAATAGAGATTCCATCAAATTCAATGAAAACATCATCAACAACAATGTGAATGCAGCATCAGGTGTGCCTCCTATTTCTAAGTTTTTCAAGAAAGAAAGAAAGTTTACTCTTTTGAATGAATCATTGCATAGTATTATGAATAAGTTATTGGAACAATATGTGCTTACTCTTCCTCCTATAAGGCAAATAGATCCTGCAAAGATTAATTCACCTTATTTTGATAACAAATCTTTTTGTCAATTTCATCGTCAACCTGGGCATGATACTGAAAAATGTTTTGCTTTAAAAGGTAAAATTCAAGATTTGATTGATAATAATACTATCTCTATTTGTGGAGTGAATGATAAAGGCAATACATCTGTAGCTCCTCCTAACCAAAATCTTTAGATTTTTACTGATCCATTACCTTCTCATACCTCTAATGCGATTGAGGCTAATGATTCTTCTTTCTCATCTGATGGTCTTGTGTCTATGACTCCGAATGTGATTAACTTTGTAGAGCAGCAAGAAAACCCCAAAGAACCTTTCATCACATTTGATTCTAGTGAAACTATTAGGGCACCTGATGGTCCTTTATACATAGTTGCAAAAGTCAAGAATACACCTTGCCGTGGAGTGCTTATTGATCCTTCGTGCATGGTTAATGTTATTACTAAAGAATTTCTTTTTACTTTGCAATTGAATCAAGTGATCTATGACAAAACAGATGTGATTGTGAAATTATTTGATGCATTTTCTTCTCCTGCAATTGGTTCTATTACATTACCTATTGAAATTCATAACAAATCCCTTGATGTAAACTTTGCTATTATTCCTTCATCCGAACAGTTTCGTGTGAAGCTTGGCTATCCTTGGCTATCTTCCATGAAAGCTATTGCTTCTCCTATTCATAAGTGTTTGAAATTTCCCCATAATGGTGAAGTTGTTACTGTCAATCATAGTCTCTTTAAACCAGCTGAAAGAACTTCTAGCGTTCCTATTGATTATTTTTGGCCTAAACAATTCCAATCTCTTCCTCTGCGAAGTGATCATCTTTTCAAATCTTATCAAAAGTGGAAAATAGATATGATCCTATCTCTAAGTGAACCTAGAACACCCAAACTTGATATTCCTATCGTTCTTGAGAAGGAAGTTCTTCCTTTGAAAGATAAAACTAATGTCTTTTCTCAAGAAGATTCCCAACCCATTCCTATGGATGTGACTATGTCTATGCCGAATAAACTTTCTAAAAGTAGACCTATACCTCCTCGTCATGATGGACTTGGTCTCCTTCCTAAACCAAATATTCCTCCTTTATATGGAGCAGTTCCTCCTCCTTCCTTTTATAGAGAGAAGAGACCTTCTTCTTCTCCTATTATCCAACCTAAGAGACCACAACCTAAACACCCAAGTGATAAGGATGAGAACATTCCTCCTCCTCAATCTTCTCAACTTCCGACTAAGACTAGACGAAATCGTTCTGCGTGTGAACGCTGACGAAAGCGTCGTCTTAGAGCTCAGGTAGCTGCTTCTCAAACTTTGCAATCTCCGAAAACATCTTCAACAAGCATTATTCCATTTTCTCCTCAATCAGAAATTGAGCCAAAATCTCCTAAACATAAGATGCATGATGGACTTGATCCTGTGCGAGTTAAAGATTTTATTTTTATAAATCTTGATGATGATATAGATGAAAATGTTATTCATGATGAAAATGTTACTTCTCTTGCTTCTGATAGTGAATATGAACTTGTTGATATTGATAACCATTTATCTAACGAATTTTCTAAAGCACTTATCCTAGCTCCTAGACAAGAACAACGTGGCTTGGAACATGAACATAGCCCTTTTTTGGATCTTGTGATAGCTCCATCTGCTGTGTTGGATGTTCTTCCTCTAGCGTGTTCCCTGCCTTCCCGAAACATTGATCAGCAAGATCGGGGGGTAGATGACATGGTAGACTAGTTACATTAGCATAGCAAACTCTCTCCTCCTCTCTTTTGTTACTTCTTCTATGTGTTATTCTCATTCTTCTATTTGTTGTCCTTAGTGTTGTCTACTTGAGGACGATGCAAAGCATTGAGATCTCTTTTGGTCTCTCTCATGTTGACTCAAAAGACACATGTGTTCCCTTCTTCTAGGTGACCTTCCTTGATTGGGGAATGAAGAACAATTATGCATACATACATATGATATACATGAATTATCATACAACATACTGACCCCGAGGAAAGCGAAGTCAGCTCATGCTTTGTGTTTTGTGTCTATTATCCTTGGGTTTATCTCACACTTGGGGGCTAAATCCTTGCGATAACATGCTCCTCTCTCTTCTCATTTCTTATGTGTATCACTACCTTAAAGCAATCACCCTCGTTGAGGCGTGTGCGATCGCTTTAACGTAGGGGGGCATACACCCTGTCTATCCCTTCAGGATACTTGAAAATTTCTTGGCGAACTTAGCTTTGCCTTGAAAATTTTTGGTATTTTTCTTACATGACTCATAGTGAGGGAACCTTGCTACTGACAGTCATGATTCTCCCTCGTGATCTTCCCTTTTACTTTTTCAATCGAAGTCGTAAGATCCTTAGTCCACTGGGGGCTTGGTGTGTCTTGCCTCCTTGACGTGGTGAAAGTCTTTCAATGTTGTTTCCTTGTACTTTACCAGAAGTATGAGCATACGCTTATACTCCCGCTAAAGTGGGGGCTAAATGTAGCGTCCTAAAATTGCGACACTTGCAATTTCGACTGCATTTAGGTCTTCACGATGGTGATGCAACACGAAACCTGAATGGAGACCTCGAAACTTGTCCACGACATCAAAAACTGCATTTTTCCAGCACCCTGCCTGATCCCTCCTTGCACCCTGCTGTCCCGGGAGGTGGGACCAGAGCACCCAGCGCCCTGGTCCTTCAGGACCAGGGCACCCAGTGCCTTGGTCCCCCAGGACCATGGTGCCCAGCGCCCTGGTCCCTGGCCCTATTTTTGGGCCTGGTCTCCTATGGGGCTTCGGGTCTTTTAGTTTGCAAATTGGAAAATACTCTTTCCTTGTCGGCCCAAGGTCGGTAAAATCAGTCTATCAACCCTAATTGACAAGTATATAAACTACATTTCCTCTCCCATTTTGAGGAGAAGAGGAAAAAAGGCATGGAAACGATACTCAAACATTAAAGCATTCAAGCATTCAAGCACTCCTTCAAGCAATTGAGCATTCTAAGTCTCCATTCAAGGCTAAGTGTTGCATTCAAGACAAGGATTCAACCATTGAAAAGGAGATCACATACTACAACATACAACATAAAACAAACAACAACATCTATGCCTTCGCATATAAGGATACAAACATCCTTACAACAAGGTACTAGTACTTGTTTTGCATTACAGTCATTTACACTTACAACATTTCTCATTTCTTGGTTAATTCCAAAACCGGGGTTTGACCTAAGGGCAAAGCCCTAATCCCTAACCCCCCAATCATCTTCGCTTTTCTATGTGTAGGTTGCAGGTGTATATGGTGAAAATGGATAGCAATAAACAACAATATTGAAAGACTAAAATGGATTCAACCACCAAACCCTAGCCTAACAATGAACAAAGATCCACCATAACATATGAAGATAACCTAAGACAATGCAAATATAACTCAAAAATCACAAAGATTATACCATCACATGTCCACTAGGGTTTTGATCTCCATTCTTCCTATCTCCATTGATCTTGTTTGATATGTTTGCTCTCAGATTTTTATGTGCACAAGAGCTCAATAAAGAACGAAATGTGGTTGCAAGTAGAATTGTAATGTAGCTAAGTCCTCCAAAATTAGTCATTAGGGTTTGGTAATGAAGAAAGCATCTCCTTAAATAGAAGACACAATAGAAAATGGAGGGTTAAGATTGAGAGGTGTAAAAAGAGAGGTCGGCTAGGATTAGAGGGTAGGTATAAGAAATACCAAAATAATGAAAGAGGTAGGTAGTGTAGGAAATAAGAGATGAATGACATGTGTCATGCGTAGAAAAGGTTAATGAATTAATTAAATAAATAAAGATTTATTTAATTAATAGAAGAAGTAGGGCAATTAAATAAATAAAATATTTATTTAATATAGGAAAGGGATAATTTAAATAAATAAATGTATTTATTTAAATGAGAAATAAGGCTAGAAGAGGATAAATGAATTAATTAAATAAATAAAAATTTATTTAATTAATAGAAGAATTAGGCTTAGATAATTAAATAAATAAAATATTTATTTAATTAGACATGACAATTTTGGGTGTCTACATTTTGCCCCTCTTTGAGACAATGCGGCTTGTCGCGTTGTTTCAAAGAAGATAAGATGAACTGATACAGAGTTGCCCCAGGATGGGAATGATATGCCCCCTCGAGAGATTGGATGAAAAAGTCTGGAAAGATTGCAGACAATCTCTCGATAAGAAAGATGGGATAGAATGGACTGATTGGATAAAGTGACAAAGTCACGGGATGAGGAAGACTGACTCGGGAAATGAGGGTGAGGGCTAGGGTAGGCTATAAGATAGACCACGGGCAAAAGACATCCTCATTGTCATCCACACCCTTAGAAGATCACAGTGCAGAGCGAGAAAAGAGCAGCAGCAGTCAGCAGCGATGGCATTCATTCATAGATTCGACCGTGTCTGCCGATTCCAGCGACCAGCCGATGCAGGAGAGCCGGTAAGTACCCGAAAACCTCCTTGTACTTTCACGCATTTCGAGTTTTGTCATAAATGCATGTTTTAGGAGCAATAAATGTGCTAGGAATAGGATAGTTTAAAAGTGCAAAAACGCGCAACCGCGTCTGTGTCAGCGCCAGGCGCGTCTGTGTCCAACAGGCGCGTCTGTGTCGGGTCCAGGCGCGTCTGTGCCTGGAACCGCGTTTGTGTTGAATGCGGACGCGTTTGTGAAATGTAGTAGCGTCTGTGCTTTGGAATAGCGTTTATGTCATGCAGGGACGTCTGTGTTCCCCGGTCACGTTTGTGTCTGGCATAGGCACGTTTGTGTTTAGAAAGCGCGTCTGTGTTGCAGAGGCGCGTTTATGCAGTCTATAAGCGCGTTTATGAGTTAAAAGCGCGTCTGTGTTGAAAAAGTGCGTTTGTGTGTTTAAATGCATGGTTTTAGTCCTTTAGGTCAAATCGACAGTTCTGTGATGAACATACGCTGTCGATTGGATAAGCTGCTGAGAGGATACACTCAAGCAGGTCCTCTAGGAAGATTAGGATAAATCAAGGCACTTTGTGATGAACAGGGAGCACCAGGATATGCAGCACTTTGTGATGAACAGGGAGTGCGAATGTGAGTGACACTTTGTGATGAACAGGGAATGTCACACACATAGTACTTTGTGATGAACAGTGAGCACTACTAGGATAAATAGCAACACTTTGTGATGAACAGTGAGTGTCACTAGGGTAGATAGCCATATGCATTTAGGTAGCAAGTAGCATTTTGTGATAAACAGTGAATGCCACGATAACTGACAAGATTGATTTGCTTGACTGCAGGAGTATTTGCCGATGTTGGAGTCACGGGAGAGATTCCCGTCGACACAGAGACTGCGACCAGAGTTGTCGATCTAGGACATGATTTCCATTGAGGAGATGGGTCTCACATATATGCTCTATGTGCCCGAGTTTCGGGCAAACATGGGGTTGCTGACTGCGTTGGCCGAGAGATGGCACTCAGAGACATGCACGTTTCACCTGCCGATGGGTGAGATGACAGTGACACTGGAGGATGTATACAGGATATTACATGTTCCCATTGATGGAGAGTTGATCCCCTACGACCGTGACGGTGATAGGGAGGCCTTGAGACGGGTCTTTCAGGATCCTGAGTTGGAGATGCGAGCAGGCCATGTAGCCTGGGACACCATGACTGCCACAGGATTGGCATTGCCGGCAGTTGTTGGGGGAGTTATCAGTGGATACTTGTGTCCAGACAGGGCCACATGAGGATTGGCAGTGGGCTGGGGAGGGGCCTTGGAGACGCTGATGGCAGAGCATACTAGGTATGCATGGGGGCCATGTGTCCTAGCACATTTGTACTATGAGCTGCATCAGTTTGTATACCATGGATCAGTGGGTTTGGGCTGCGGTGTGACTCTCTTGCAGGTGTGGGCCTATGAGCACCTTCCCATCACACGGCCTATTCATTTCAGAGGCAGAGGACAGGGACAGAGTTTTGTGCACCTATATGCGATGATTACATCCCAGCCTCGGATTGGGAGATTGGAGCATTGGAGGAGAGTCATTGACGATATTGACATGGTGATCTGGAGGCCGTACCTGGGGTGCGAGGAGTGGGGGGACGATGCACTGGAGCTGCCCTACACCTTCCGGAGCAGGTATCTGATTGGGCGGACGCCCTATATATTAGAGAGACAGTTGGTGGACAGGGTATGCAGGCAGTATGGCAGGATTCAGAGGATGCCGCGAGGCTCGGGCATGTATGCCCGTACAGTCAGAGATCAGGTGCAGTTTGGCCCACAGCTATCATATGATCAGGCAGTGATGCAGCTAGCGGAGATGATGCCGATGCCATGGGACATGTGGCCAGAGGTAGATGATGCAGGGATGGACGCAGAGTACTCTGCGTACTGGGCAGAGCATCCATTTCCTAGGTTGACAGATCCGGCAGAGCCAGTGGATGGAGAGGGTGGAGGAGATGATGATGATGGAGGAGGGGATGCAAGTAGGGGCCGGCGGAGGCGGAGGGGAGTGGTGGGAGAGAGACGGGTAGCACCTCGGAGGGAGGGAGGTCAGGAGAGAGCAGCTCCAGTGGTGAGAGGACGGGGTGGACTGCCCCTACAGGTGCCAGCAGCACAGGGTCCCAGAGAGGGACAGAGACAGGTGCAGCCAGAGGGACAGAGACAGGTACAGCCACAGGTACCTATACAGGCACAGGGACAGGTGCAGGCAGAGGCACAGGGACAGGCACCTGTAGAGGAGGAGCCACAGGCAGGGGCGGAGAGTGGAGACTCCGAGGAGGATGAGGTGCTTAGGCTACGGGAGATCTGCCAGGGCCAGGCAGATGAGATTGAGGATTTGGTTTGAGAGAGGAACCACCTCAGGATCAGGGTCCGAGATACAGAGCGGGAGAGGGATCAGGCCATCCAGAGATATACCGAGGCCGAGACAGCTCTGAGGGCAGGTAGGCGGGCGGCAGAGGATGCAGGGGCAGGCTACGCATATGTTTTGCGAGCGGGAGAGGAGATCGCCTACTGGAGGGATCTATATTATGCAGCCGTGCCAGCAGAGCAGCGGGCTAGGAGCTTCCAGAGGTCGTCGCGCACAGCGACGGCTACGGGAGGGAGCCGCAGGAGACAGGCATCCAGCGGTGGGGTTATGGGGCCTCCACCACCACCAGAGGGACAGGGGGATCCTGGGGCGGGTCCATCTATAGCTCAGACTCCGTCGAGGCGCGGCGGCTCCGAGGGAGGGAGTTCCTCATAGCTATAGTGGGCTCCCATTGTATCAGTAGATGTATCATTGTTGTATTGTAGACACCTGCGGGTGATTCTTTTGTAGCCATATGATTCTTTTGACATCATTGTATTATGACACATTTGATTGATTATATATATGAGATGATTCATCTTTTGCGGCAGCTATATGCATGTGTACCTTATGTGATGAGATGTTCTTATGTGATGCATGTTTTATGATATGGATGCTTATATGATGCAATGCCATATATTTTTGTTCTTTTATGTTGTATATGTGATGCCTGATGCAAATGAAAATGTATGTGATGCAAATGAATATGATAATGCAAATGATTATTTACATAATGAAAATGTGAGATGTGCTAACATGTGTTGTATGCAGGATGTGATGCAATTATAATATCTATATGTATGAAATGCTTATATGTGGTGATGCAGGTGCAACTATATGAAATGCAAATGTTTTTGGTGTGTCATTATACTCAGTCATGTGATAGCGGGCTACGCGGACTCGAGAAGGACAATGAAAGTCAATCAAGAAAGGGGGATGGAAGACAGAAGATATGAACGTGAAAGAGCTTCTTGTGCGTTATCATCATTGAGCTTTATTATGGCAGAATAGGTTATGACAATCGAGGCATATGTTCGGCCCAGAAAGTCATTGTACCTGTTTGCATGGAGATAAGACAGTCACAAACAAGGAATGCCCCAGTTCACACTAGACTCACAGTGTCCTCATATCCTTGGACAAGTCCTAGCATTACTAAAAGACAATCCACAGACAGCAAATGCAAATAAGTGACGATACCCCATCCTCGCCTTTCTAGTCAAAGACATCCTGGAGATAGAATCTCTAGTCAAAGACATCCCGGAAAAGCTAAAAGACATGTCACCAAAAAGATAAAACCAAAAGAAAACCAAGACTCGACACCAACATCCACTGTAGTCCTCAAGTTTGTGTCTCTTGTCACTTGTTTAAGTCAAATTTTGATTGTGGTCACAATGTTCACTTTCACAAAAAGGATAGATAGCACTGAACCATATGTTGTCTGAGTCTGTTGAAAGATTTGATTTTGTTGAAGCCCATTGTTGCTGCTGTGTCTCCTTGGAAACTGACTGAATCCATGAAACTGATACCTTATTGTGGAGAAGATGGAACTTTATTGCGGATCTGCGATGCAAAATGTTGCTTTATTGCGAATTATGCGCGGATAGACTGAAGAGAGCTGAAAGAAACTGTACTCCTCGAAACATGTGATGTTCTCAGTTCCACACCCATTACTAGACGTAGGAATTGGCCGTAGTCACAGATAGTATCTGATTTATTATGGATGGAAAGAGAGTGAAAAGGGAGGGTTTATTATGAATGGCTAACCAATCTTGGGTAGATCAATAACAAGCCATGATGGGAATGGGTAAGTTTATTGTGAGTGAATTGGTCGTGAGTGTGTGCGAAGTGAAAGAATGAAAGGGAATCTTGAAGGAGGGAGGAGCAAAGTCCCTACGCATGGCGCTGGTGACCCAGTTTTCACCATGGTACTTGCCCAGGGCGCCACCGAAGTGGTTTTCACCGTTGGACGAAATTATTTCTCTTTACTTTTTTGGATTTTGCAAATTTTTTTTTTTGTTGTCACAAGGCGCCTGTTTGCCAGGTTTTCACCAAGTAACAATTTTTTTGTTTTATAATTTTTTTTTGTATTTTTGAATTTTTTTTTTTTTTTTTTTTTTTTTTTTTTTTTTTTTTTTTGCATTAGGATACTCAAAAAGAGCTTATGTGTAGAACCTGCGAAGGTGCATGCTGTTGATAGGATCCTCCAAGGATTCACCTTCTGTAGTAGAGAGCTGATATGCCCCAGATCCATATACTACTGTGATGATGTAAGGACCAAGCCAGTTGGGTTCAAATTTGCCCTTCTTTTCTCTATCTTGCTGATTCTTGGGGTTCTCTCTGAGGACTAAGTCACCTACCTCAAATGTGCAAGGCTTGACCTTGTGATTGTAACTACGACTCATTCGTTGTTGGTAAGCCTTGAGATGATTAAAAGCAGTGTGTCGTCGTTCCTCCAGCAATTCTAGTTCTTGTAGGCGAGAGACCCTGTAGTCTTCATCGTTGATTATGTTTCTCAAGGAGACTCGTAAAGAAGGTAACTCGACCTCAATAGGCAAGATGGCTTCAGCACCGTAGACAAGTGAGTAAGGTGTAGCTCCTGTAGGTGTGCGGACACTGGTACGATAGGCCCAAAGTGCGGGATTGAGTTGGACATGCCAGTTACGGCCAGCGTCGTCGACTGTCTTTTTAAGTATTTTGAGAATTGTTTTGTTAGACGCCTCAGCTTGGCCATTACCTTGGGGGTAATATGGTGTGGAGAAACGATGAGAGATATGGAATCGCTCACAGAGTTCACGAACATCCTGGTTCTTGAAAGGACGCCCGTTGTCAGTGATAATGGAAGTAGGAATCCCGTATCGGCAAATGATGTAGTTCAGGATGAAAGTAGCGATTTGTTTCCCAGTAACTTGCGTGAGAGGCACGGCTTCAATCCACTTTGTGAAATACTCTGTGGCTGTGATAATGAATTTATGTCCGTTGGAAGAAGGAGGGTGAATCTTGCCTATGAGATCGAGTCCCCACTGACAAAAGGGCCAAGGAGATGCAAGTGGCTGTAGTTCTTGTGCTGGTGCGTGTATGAGGTCTCCATGAATTTGACACTGCTTACACTTCTTGACAAACTGATATGCATCTTTTTCCATAGTAGGCCAGTAGTATCCAGTCCTGATGAGTTTCTTGGCCAAGGTAGGACCACTAGTATGCGGACCACATATCCCTTCGTGCACTTCTCGTAACGCAATCTGAGCTTCGTCACTCTCTAAACATCTAAGGAGGGTGCCATCTAGACCTCGCCGGTATAGGATATCAGCTAGGATAACGTATCGGGAGGATTGGCGGATGAAAGTGCGGCGTTGGTTGTTCGATAAATCGGGAGATAAGATGTTGTCGCGAAGGTATGTGAATATGGAACCATATAACTGGGATTCAGGACCAACAACACATATCATTTCCGTGAGAGTGATCTCATATGACGGAATCAGCAGGTTGTCAACCAGGAACTCATAACAGGTCTCATTTTGTGGTAGGTCAATGAGTGAAGCAATTGTAGCCATGGCATCAGCAGCGCGATTCTGTTCTCTTGGTATCTGCTCAAACTCTATCTTTGCAAAGTGTTGTTTCAGATCATCTACCAGTTGTTTGTAAGGCATTAGCTTTTCATCTTTTGTTTGATAATCATCAGTTGCTTGACGGATGACAAGTTGAGAATCGCCAAAAACACGAAGTTCCTGGATCTTCCACTGAACTGCAATTCTTAACCCAGTTGTTAATGCCTCGTATTCCGCTATATTGTTGGTGCAAGGAAATGATAAGCGGTATGACTTTGGTATAGAATCGCCTTGGGGAGTTATAAAGAGTATACCCGCTCCTGCCCCGTGCTGTGTGTATGAGCCATCAAAGTATAGTTGCCATGGCTTTGCAGGTGATATTGTTAGAATGGACTCATCTGGAAATTCTGACTGTAGAGGAACATCATCTATCATGGGAGCATCTGCCAGTTGATCTGCAATGGCTTGTCCTTTTATGGCTTTTCTGTCCACGTATTCAATGTCGAATTCACTCAAAATCATTACCCACTTGGCCAGTCGCCCAGTAAGTGTAGCTTTGTTGAGTAGATATCTTAGTGGATCAATTCTGGCAATCAACTTGGTTTTGTGAGTAAGCATATAATGTCGTAATTTTTGTGAAGCGAAGACCACAGCGAGACATGCACGCTCAATTGGTGTGTAGTTCAGCTCATATCCCACCAATGTGCGACTGATATAGTAGACTGCTTTTTCCTTGCCGTCAGGTATTTGCTGTGCTAGTAGTGCCCCCAGTGTTGTTGGAGTAGCTGATATGTAAAGTAGCAATGGTTGATTCGGAATTGGTGGCATCAAAACTGGCGGGTTCAAAAGATAGTCTTTAAGTGCCTGAAAAGCCTGTTGACAGTTCTCGTCCCATTTGAACTTAATGTTTTTGTGTAGCAAGTGCTGGAAAGGATTACACTTATCTGCAAGTTGTGCTATGAATCTTCGTATGGACTGGAGTCTCCCTTGTAAAGACCGAAGTTGACTGATATTCTTGGGTGGCGGCATGTCCAAGATAGCCTTGACTTTTGCTGGATCCGCTTCTATTCCTCTTTTAGACACAATGAATCCTAGGAGCTTCCCGGAGGTTACTCCAAAGACACATTTCTTTGGGTTTAATCTTACCTTGTATTTTTCCAGCCTATCAAAAGCAACTGAAAGTATGTCCAAGTGTGTATTTCTGTCTATTGATTTAACC
Source organism: Cryptomeria japonica (assembly GCF_030272615.1). NCBI lineage: Eukaryota > Viridiplantae > Streptophyta > Pinopsida > Cupressales > Cupressaceae > Cryptomeria > Cryptomeria japonica. The sequence continues at coordinate 124,802,329 of NC_081414.1, forward strand.
AAAAGGTCGTCGACATAATCTTCCACCTTTACATGCATGAGATCATGGAAGATAGTAGTCATGGCTCGTTGATACGTGGCACCTGCATTTTTCAGCCCAAAGGGCATGACATTCCAGCAGAAGGTTCCCCATGGACAAGTGAATGATGTTTTATGTTGATCTTCAGGTGCAATCCTGATCTGATTATATCCAGAGAATCCGTCCATTAAAGATAACATCTCATGGCCTGCTGTGAGATCAACAATTAAATCAATGTTTGGTAATGGGAAATCGTCCTTCGGGCAAGCCTTGTTGATATCCCTGAAGTCTGTACATATTCGGATGCTGCGATCTGGTTTGCTAACAGGTACTAAGTTGGAAATCCATTCAGGATAATCAATTGGGCGTATGAATCCGACATCTAGTAATTTCTCCAGCTCTGCCTTGACTAGCAATGCCACCTGTGGATGCATTTTTCTCAATTTCTGTTTTACTGGTTTTGCCCCCGGTTTGACTGTTAAATGATGCATTACTAAGTCGGGGTCTAGTCCAGGCATATCAGCATAAGACCATGCGAAGTTGACTTGTCGTTCCTTAAAGAAGCTTATGAATTTTGCTCTCTCGGCCTCTGTCAATGATTGAGCTAAAAATATGTTGTGTGGAACCTCTGCTGTACCAATGTTTGTCTTTATAGTCTCCTCTACCAACATGGATGATTTTTCCTCGTATGATGCTGGGAGAATGTCAAGCCTTCCATCTTCGGGCGCCTCAGAGAGGTTTTCACCCTCAGATACGTCCTTTCTTTTTACTTTTTTAGAGTCAGAGAGCGCCACAGTGTGGTTTTCGCCATAAGACCCTTGTTTTGTCTTTATTTTCACATTTTTGCGACTAGAAGGCCCGACACCCTCACCAAAGTATGCCATGTTATTTAGCTCTATGGCGTATCCTGCTTTATGGTCTCCAAGAGGAAGATCATCGCGAATGCCAAGATAATCAACAATAGCTTCGTCATTTTGAAATGTATCAATCTGTGGTGGTCCATCCTGATCCCAGTCAATGAGTTGAGGGTGAACGAGGGGAAGGTCTTTAGTGTTTTTAGAGTCCGCAAGGCTAATAGTGAAGATGTGGTTATATTCAGGTATGTCAAGGTAGTCATCGAGGTCGTCAATGGCACTCTCCTCATCAGTTTCGATCATGAGTGAGTCCAAATTATCATCACTAGTAGCACCCTCAGGGACAGGTGTCCTCATCCTATGTGATCCTGACCTAGGGCCCTGAAACGAAGCTTGTGCGAGATCCTTATGGGTCGGTTCTTGACCAACTCTGAATTTCTTGTAAAACTCCTCCTCCTCTGTAGGTTCATCTGGCTCTCTAAATGTCTCATTAAGTTCATAATCGCTGGAGGATTTGTCTGAACCCCATTCCCACTCATTGGAGTCTGTGGAATAATTATCCTCTTGTTGAACTTCAGCCACTTTGACTCGCCATATCTGTTTTGTTCTCTTGTGTTGAATCTTGGGATTTAGAAAACCAAGCCCCTTAGAGCGTTCCCTTCTTGTAGTTAGCTCAGGTTGTAGAGGCTCCATGACACCTTCTTTGCGTAGTCCGAGAGGACTTTTTCCATCATACCCGAATCTCTGCAGAATTTTGAAACCTTTACCATAGTTTTCACAGGGTATTATAATTTGATCATGTGTATCATCTTCAGCGTCCTTATATAGCATTTTATATAAACTTTCTTCCTCTAGTTCGCCCCATTTTTGAAAGACGGTAGGATCCCATTTGAGGAGCATGATGGAGATTTGCTTATTAGGATGTGGTCTCCCATATTCCTTGGGGGAGTTCATGACTTGTCGTAAGAACATGGTTTGATTCAGAGTGTATTCTCCCATGCCTTTGTCTTGAAACTTGGCTCTAAGTTCACCTTGTTTGGATGTCGAGGGCTTTAATGACTTAGGATCAATATATGCTGAAGAAGGAGTAGCCTCACGATTGCTGGGAATGATAATCTCAGTATGTGATCTCAAGTTATTGCAATATATGAATGGATTTGGATCACCATTGACCGTTACCTCGACTCCATTATGAGGAAATTTTATGCACTGATGGTATGTTGATGGGACCGCTCTCATTTCATGAATCCATGGACGTCCTAGCAATATGTTATACGTGAGGTCTAGATCCAGGACTTGACAAATCACGTCCTTTGTGACTGGCCCTATTCTTAGTGGTAAGATGACTGTGCCCTTGGACGAACGCTCTTCATCATCATAAGCCTTAATAGTGATTTGGTTTGTAGCATTCACAGCTTTGTCAGAATATCCCAATTGTCTGATGGTGCTCAATGTACAAATATTAAGACCTGCTCCTCCATCTATCAGGACTCGTTTTATTCGGTGTTTATGTATGAAGGCTTCAATATGTAGAGGTGCATTGTGAGGCTGACTTATGGAGGCGTCATCGGCTTCTGTGAATGTGAGGGAGTGTGGAACGGATAGGTATCCCACCATGGCTTGAAACTGATCCACATTTAGATCCGTAGGGACAGCAGTATCTCTCAAGGTTTTGTCAAGGACAGCTTTATGTGCAGGAGATATACGTAAGAGCTCAAGAATAGAGATGAGTGCGGGTGTTTTCCCTAATTGCTCTACAAGATCGTACTCAGGCTTAGTTGACGGAAGATTGGTATTCTTAGAAGAGGTTCCTGGCAATGTGATCTTACCTCGACGGGTTGTAACATGACATTCAGAGGTAGCTTCGGATGAAGATCCCACACCTTTTAGGACAATTTTAGGTCGCTGAGGAGGATTCTCAGGATTTTTATTTTTGATAGTAATGGTAGAAATATGATTGTCCATTGAGATGTGATTAATAGTGGAATCATAATTGTAAGATGTTCTGGTGTAATTGGCTTGATCATCTGTGACTTTGCCTTTTCCCTTGTCATGTTTTGGGAATGGTTCCTTAAACACCTCATGCTCTTGGTTAGATGAATGTCCCTCAATCTCAATATCTCCTCTGTCAATGAGATCTTGTACAATGTTTTTCAATCGATGGCAATTACTTGTCTTGTGACCCTTGCTTTTATGAAATTCACAATATTCATCATCATTCCACCAATTCGGTTTTACCTTTGGTTCATATGGAGGAAAATCTGGGACCGTGATCACTTTGTTTGCTACAAGCTTTTTGAATACTGATTCAAGTGGTTCTCCCAATGGAGTGTACTTCCTTCGTGGTTTAGCAGCCGTTTGATTGTTCACTTGATTGTTGGTAGAATTTGATCCAGAAAAGATGAACTTTGGTCTCACTGTGTTGGCATCAACAACACCATCATTAACGGTGTTCTTGTTCTTGTTCCAAAACTTTGGTTTGTCCTTTCCCTTAAAGTCCTCTTTGTTTTCTTTGAATAGTTTGATAACTCCTTGTTCAATCAAGACCTTTTCTGTTGCTAGGCCCTTTTCAATGACATCCTTAAATGTAGACAAACAAGCTTTTCTGAGATCATAACCAATAGCCTTGTTAACATTTTGTGTGAACATTTCCACCATTTGTTTTTGCGGGATTTCACAAGAGCATCTGCTAGCTAAGTTTCTCCATCTTTGTAAAAATGACGCAAAAGATTCTCCTTCTTTTTGTTTCGTATTGCACAAGGTAGTAACTGAGACATCTGTTTCAATGTTGTAAGAGAAATGTTGAATGAATGCCTCTGCTAAGTCACCCCATGACTTAATACCAGGAGGTAATTGAGAAAACCATTCCATCGCTTGATCTCCTAAGCTCTGTGGGAACAACCTCATTAAGTATGTTTCTTCTGCTGCTACCTCAATGCAAGCTGTGAAGAATTGTCTTATGTGTGCCTTGGGGTCTCCTCTCCCTCTATATTTGTCAAATTTCGGTGTTGCAAAGTGCGGAGGAAATGGAGGCATTGGAATGCTCTTATCAAAGGGATAAGGGCATATATCTCTCATAGTATATGTGGGTTTTGATGTGCCCATGTCTTCCACTTTCTTTTGTAGATCTCTAATTTGTTGCTCCAAATTATTTTTGGGAGGAGATGGATTTCTTGTAGCATATCCCATGTTTGAAACACCCATTTGAGGAGGAGCTTGTTGCATGTATGGATGATACTGATCGTAGACATGTCCATATGGAGGTCGATATTGCTGCGACATGTATGGAGCACTTGGCATAATTTCTTGTTGAGGGACCCCATATCTGTTTTGTGTATATAAACCATATTCAATGGGCCTTTCATTTTCCATTGTGTTGCCCCCAATTTTGGCATGAGGTCTTCTTGTGTCAAAATTTTGAGGAAGTCCTTGAGTATCCATTTGTCTTGGTTGACCCATATCTTGAGTATGTGTTTGAACATAAGGCCTCCATGATGGTCTTTGAGTGTAAGTATCGTGCATTTGAGCTTGTGTATGTGGGATTGCTGGTTTCTGAAGAAAAACTGATGGTGACTCCGGCATCATATTATTGGGTCCTCCACTATTTGGTTGAGTTTGTTGTGAAGGTCTACTTTCCATAAGTTGAGATAAGTCAAAATCATGTGGTATCTTAGCTCCACTTTGTGCCATCATGTTTAGAAAGTATTGACGATCTCTCCTCATTATCTCTTCAACCAATCTATTGAATTGAGGATCCATTATAGATTCTTGTATGTCTGCGGATAGTATTGAAGAATTGTCCACATTATCATTGTGTGTAGCGTTGTGTATAGCGTTTGCGCTTTCCATATTTGGATTGTGTCTATAAACATTCATGTCTGGTAATGTAGTGTGCTCAGGATTGTAGAAGACATCATTGTCATACTCATAAGAACTCATGTTTACGGGCCCTTGAGCTTCTTTAGCTTTTCTCCTAGATTTTTGAAGACGGGTTTCAACCATGAACTAGGTGTTAGACCAATATGTGAGAGACTTAGACGAAAATGACAAGAGTATGTAAGACCAAGAGTTGTATGGAGTGTAAATGAATCTGAAGTTTACTTGCAATGTCCAAAGTGTAAGACCAAGTATGTATGTTGTAGAGTAGGTGTGACTTCCAAAGAGAGGATAGTTTCTCTTGATGAGGTAAGCTGACCTTGACTCTAAGTAAGACCAAATGAGACCCAAAGGTAAGAAACCTTGATGAGGGACCACTTAGCAAAGTGTTGTAGTATGTAGTGTGTTGACAAAGTATAGTGAGGACAAGCAAGTGACCTTTTGACTCAAGTTTAGACAAGTATGAATGTAAAATGAGGTATGAAGCAATGATGGACTGTGTAAGACCTTAGAACAGGCTGAATACTAGATGAAACCTGAAGAGATAACCTAGGAAGCTCAAGTGTGCCGAAACTGATTTCTTTGTTTGCTTGACTGTTAAACTTTTTTCAAATCCTGACACAGACGCCTCTATATACTTCACAGACGCGGTTTGAAGACACAGACGCTATTCTGTTTGACACAAACGTGATTCTGAGATTTCCTGTTGATGTTTGCTAAGACTGTAACAGTTTTTTGCAATTGTGGACACAGACGCGCCTGTATACTTCACAGACGCGATTTCCAGACACAGACGTGTCTCTGTTCGACACAGACGCTGGTAAAAACACAGACGCTATTCTGTACTTCACAGACGCGTTTATCAGACACAGACGCTGTTTTAACAGACACAGACGCGTTTCTGTAACCTTAGTGGAATCTTTCCTATCTGTGAATTTGTTTTGCTGTGACCAAATCTGATTTTTCGACTGTTTTTCGTGACAAGAGGACACAGTGTTGATGACCCAATGTTTGTAGACTGTTTAGACTCCAAAAAGTGTGTTGTTTGATGTAAAAAGTTTTTGCATACACTTGAAGACACAAAAGACACAATGTTTTGCTGTTTTGTCTTGATTGTTTGAATGTTTATCATAAGTCAAGCACAATTCTTAGGGCTGGCCAGGACAATAATTGTTGATCCCACATGGGGTTTTACCCCCGAGGCTACGCTATTCAGAGCGGATACTTAGATGCTTGACCTCACTGGCTCCACCCTCGGCACTCACTTCTCGGGTCAGCCAAGCATCAGTCCCCATGAAAACTCCCCATGGCGAACTTTGTATCTCTACTAAGAACCGTATGTGTGTGGGCCGCTACCAAAGGTCCGACCTCCTGCCTCAACAACTAGAAGGATTTGGGCATCTAAAACAATGAGGTACTAGTAAGGGCATCCGCTCGTGTGGCCATACATGCGGCACTTTCAGCTCTGTAAATACAGAAGGCTCCCAGCCGGTAGGGGTTACGCCCTACAAATGATCAAATAAATTTGATCAAACGGGTTTATGGGGAGACATAGTGTCGGTATGAACTAATCAGCACACGTTATTCATAGTTTTCACCATGAATACATTTGATTATAGTGGCTTGGAAGAAGATGGCTTTTCTTTTGCTACCACTTGGGTCGTTCTCTTCTCACTAGTAGTCCTAATGACCACACGGGAAGACAGGCCCTCTAAAGAATAAACAAAAAGAGCCTATTGCTCAAGACACAAAAGACAATGGTTCAATTTTAGTGCACCAATTGAAGTGTTTGCTAAGCTATGAAGACAAGGCACACAAATAAAATTACAAAACCCTAGCTAAGGCCCTGCAACAAAATTGTTAGTAGTTTGGGTTGTTTCAAATGATAACCCCTTCCTGCAAGCACACAAGTTAGGTAAATTTTAGAAAACCCAAAAAAGACTTTGTGAAAAGGGGCCTTCAACAAAAACGTATTTGCCTCCAAAGCAAGCTGCACAAACCAGGTTAGCTAGATCTGCAAAGGTTAGCCAAAAATAAACCAGATCTGAAACCCTAAGTACAAAATCCGAAAAGCCGAATCGGAAAACTTGAAAAAAATTTTGCAAAACAGAATGCATAGACGCTGTTATACCAGACACAGACGCGTCTGTCCGACACAGACGCGGTTCTGTGATTCGCAGACGTGATTTCAGAACACAGACGCCTTTTTATTCTGCAGACGCGATCAGATGGTTCACAGACGCGATTCGGGATCACAGACGCGACTTTCGGAAACCTGCAAAAATAGAAAATGACAGAAACACAGACGTGATAAAAGATATCACAGACGCCTCTGAAATACAAAAACGCGATCCGAACACTCGCAGACGCGGAAAAAACCTAAAATGTCGTCGAAATCGTCCGACCTGCAACTTCAAAAATGCAAAATCTGCAACAAAAATGTTAAATGCAAAGGGACAAGAGTCCCACCGGGCGTGCCAAAAAAAATGTAGACACCCAAAATTGTCATGTCTAATTAAATAAATATTTTATTTATTTAATTATCTAAGCCTAATTCTTCTATTAATTAAATAAATTTTTATTTATTTAATTAATTCATTTATCCTCTTCTAGCCTTATTTCTCATTTAAATAAATACATTTATTTATTTAAATTATCCCTTTCCTATATTAAATAAATATTTTATTTATTTAATTGCCCTACTTCTTCTATTAATTAAATAAATCTTTATTTATTTAATTAATTCATTAACCTTTTCTACGCATGACACATGTCATTCATCTCTTATTTCCTACACTACCTACCTCTTTCATTATTTTGGTATTTCTTATACCTACCCTCTAATCCTAGCCGACCTCTCTTTTTACACCTCTCAATCTTAGCCCTCCATTTTCTATTGTGTCTTCTATTTAAGGAGATGCTTTCTTCATTACCAAACCCTAATGACTAATTTTGGAGGACTTAGCTACATTACAATTCTACTTGCAACCACATTCCGTTCTTTATTGAGCTCTTGTGCACATAAAAATCTGAGAGCAAACATATCAAACAAGATCAATGGAGATAGGAAGAATGGAGATCAAAACCCTAGTGGACATGTGATGGTATAATCTTTGTGATTTTTGAGTTATATTTGCATTGTCTTAGGTTATCTTCATATGTTATGGTGGATCTTTGTTCATTGTTAGGCTAGGGTTTGGTGGTTGAATCCATTTTAGTCTTTCAATATTGTTGTTTATTGCTATCCATTTTCACCATATACAGCAGGTACGCGGCTGTAATTGAAGATCTGGAATCCTTGTGCAGAGACGAACAGATCCCCCTTCGTTTCGCGGATTTTTCAAAGGACCATGTGCACGTCGGGTGCCATCGTCCTATCAACTTTTGCTCAAATTTGCAGGACAGCGCCGTCTCGACATTTTAATGCTAATTCCAGGTCCGCAGCTTCATCCTATATCCCTATCTCAGTTTATAAGTGAATCTTTCTCACTTTTCTATGCATTCCTAGCTCGATCCTTCTATCTACATTCTTTACAAAGGAGGGTAGCCTTGCTGTCTTAACCCTTGAAACTCATCTAGAATCCAATCTTGCATTGTGTGGGATTGGATCTTGTGGGTTTCAACCCCTCTTTTGAATGTAAAGTCTCCCCTAAGTGAAAACCGACAATCCTAAGTGACCTCCCTTCTCTCTCCTTGGAGTTGGAAGAGGGGAGAGCAACTAGGGTTCGATTTTCCGCTTTACAACTATGTCAGACTTATATTGCACCAACCATTTCTAATACCCAACAAACAATGAAATAAATGCACATTAATTACCACCATCATAAGGACTGTAGTTGTTTCTAGAATTACCCTCTTCCAACAATGATTTGCTTACATGCATATAAGCATTTTCATATTTGTATAAATTTGTTTCCTGATAGGTAGTTAAGGATTGATCTTGATATCATTTCAATTTTAATTCCATAACTTTGGGAACCTGAATCACCATCATAAATTCTCCATTTTATCTGGTGCTTGAGTAATTATAATTAATGTACCTACCCAAACATTTATTTATTGTAATAATTATATGTTAGTTATTATGAGTTCATTGATATGAAAGGAAATACTTGAAAGGTTTAGAGGCCAAAATCAATAAGTCCTCATGAACTGTGTCATAGGTAGTAGAGTTGCCTAAACAATGCTTAACGTATCTTCAGGAATAGATAAAATACCAGAAGTACATCCAATAGTCTCTGTCATAACCCTCTTTTTTTAATCTTGATTGGACTTGTTGTTGTTGTTGTTGTTGTTATTAATCTTATGAGTAATGTTAGTTAGAGATGAAAAATTGAATAAGTATGGAATTATTTTAAATAAAATAATTAATAAGTGGTGACTCGCATGTGAGGTCATAAATTATTTGGGAAATTATTTATTCTCTCAATATTCTAAATTGAGCACATGGTGTAGGAGAAATAAGAACATTCTAGAAGGGATTTTCAAATTCAAATTGCATGGTCAAATGTAACCACCACTATGACAAGTTGTAAGGAATATGTCTTGCATGAAATAGTTTCAAATTCAAAATTTAATATGCATGTAACCCCCACTTTTGCATCGAAAAAAGAATATGTGAATCAATTAATTCCTTTAGTAGTGGGAAAATGACTCCCTTTCTATATAATGGATTTCAATTTTCAAAATAGTAGTTCATGGTTTTTGGATGAAAAGTATTATGGAACATGTTAGTAGTAGGATTTTGTGAACACTTTGTAAGGTAGAAGATAGGATTTTAAAGTCTCTCGGAGGAAATTCTATCGAGCCACAAGGAAGTGTTGAAAAAGACTAGCTGAGAGATTGAAGTCGATTCCTACAACAAGTTCTTCGTCCAATCTAGGTTCCCCCTTTTCCATTCACTTGTTGCATGTATGAGTCTTGTAATCTTCAAAAGAAATATCTTTTTAATCTCTTTTAGTTATTTATTCATTTATTATTTGAAATCTTCCTTTTTAAAATAAATTATCTCTCAATTATTTCTATAGAATAATAAGAGAAATCCTTTTTCCTATCCTTTTTAGTTTCCATGTAGGAAAATATTTGATATTAGTTTTTTTTTTCTAAATATGCAAATCTCATTTAAATCTTTTTCAAAGAGAAAATAAATGTTCTAATTTTTTGGAATAAAATAATATAAGTAAATACATTTGTTTTATTGAGAAGAAATCAAGATAGAAAGAGGAAAAATCATGTGCTTTTTCCCCTATGTGAAATCTTTCCTCAAAATATGCACTGTATAATTTATCTTCTGAGAAATCTTTCTCTAGGTGAAAACTTTACCTCAAAATATTAATTTAGCCCAAATATTTTGTACAATTTATTTCTCTAGGAAATTTTCCTCTCTATGAAAGTTTACCTCTTTATTTCAAATGCATCCTGTAAACTATTTGTTTGAGAAATATTTTCTCATTATGAAAACTTTATCTGGTTATCTCAAATGGATTTTTTTGAGAAATATTTAGTCTTAGGATAAATTATCTCTTTGTGCATTTCATTGGTCAAAGTAATTTGTTTTCCTAAGTTTATTCATCTCCTCCCGAAATAATTTACCTTAGTCTCTTTTGCTCTTATGAATTTATTTATATCTAGGGGGATAAATTATTTCTCTGTGCTTTTCATTTCTCTAAATAATTTTTATTCATGTGTTTATTCTCCTCCTAGAATAATTTACTGCATATGTTTGCTTGACTCTCAGTATATTATTCTCCTCTGTTAAATTAAATCTCTAATTTATTTAACCTATGCATTTAAACAAAATGAATTAAATAGTAGAGTATTTATATATATATATATATATATATATATATATATATATATATATATATATATATATATATATATATATATATATATATATATATATATATATATATATATATATTTGTCTCTATGTTTATTTCTCTAGAAAATTTGTCTTCGAAAGATATAATTTGTGAAAAGCTATCTCTCTGTGAAATTTTTGAATTTTTTTTATTCCCAGAGTGAAATTTGTAAAATCTATCTCTCCTTTTTATTTCTCAAAGTGAAATTAGTGAAAATCTCTCCCTGTGAAAATTTTCATTTCTCAAAGTAAAATTTGTGAGTTCTACCTCTCTGTGAAATATTTACCTCTCAAAATTATGATCTGTGAAATTCAACCCTTTGCGTACAAATATCTTTGTCTATTTATCTCTGGAATACTCATCTACCCTTGTCTATTATCTCTGGATTACCCCTCCCTGTGTACAATATCTTTGTAAACAAGAAATTTTATCTTTGTTTTTATCAAACAAGAAAAATAATAATAAACCACAAAATCATTCTATATATATAATACCCGTTTTTTTTATAATTGTTGAATATAATAATTATATATTTATCTTTCCATGGGTTAAAAGAAAATGTTTTTTGTTGTTTCTTGTTTTAAAGAATTCTTTTTAGTATCCTCTCATATTATATTAAGAGAAATTTTTATTTTTGAGTGTTATGAAATAATTAAAGTTATTTATTTGAGTTATTTAATAAAAAAATTATTTTATTAGTTGAAGATAACTAAAATTTATTAGTAATAATCAAAATTGTTTTATTAAAGGTAAATAAAATAATCATATCTTTTTAAGATTATTTAGTTGAAATTTATTTATATTTAAGTTGTTAGCAAAGATTTATTTGTATCATTAGGATTAATTTGCACATTTGAAAATTAAAAAATTTTCATATTAGTTGAATTGATTTATAGTTAAGCATTACAAATAATTTTAACATTAAAAATTTGTTCAATTTATTTAGAATCTAAGGATTTATTCTTAAGTGTAAATTATAGTATTAAAGAAAAAAAATTAAAGTGATAATAAATTTCCTAGGGAGGAGGATGACAAATGTAACTCATGATAAGAGAGTTTGATATGGAAATTTAAGTTGTAAATTTGGACCTTCCTTTTAATAAATACTTTATCTATAAAGATCTCACTATCTCCCTTAGAGATGGGAAAAGAGCCTTTGGGGTTTTAAAGGATAAATATTGCATAAGGAAATGGTCAATTACACTTGTGGAATTCAAATAGATAATTGAACATTAAGAGATTTATTATAATGAATTAATCCTTCTTAAGATGTAGATAAAATGGTTAAATCTCCTTATTAAATAAAATAGTTGACTTAAAGAAAACAAAAGAAAGGGAATTGACATTTCTCTCATGCATCTTGGGAAGCTTTTGCACCAATGAAATTATTCCAAGTATTGGATTCTCCCTTATTAGTTAGTCTCAAATGGAGCCTAGTAGTAAATGGATTTCTCCAAAACATTCAATACATTTCAAATATTTAATTTCTTTATTTCAAAACTACCCCTTTGTATATTTAAATTTGTGCAAGTATTAAGGGATAAAATAATTTACCTGCTATGTAAATGTGCTTAGATCCGTAGCACTCTTAATGTATTTCGATCAATATGAATTTCCTTCAATCCAAGAAGTCGAATATTTGATTCGTCTCTTTGTTATATTTCACGACATAGAGGATGGTCATTTATATTAATGGTTAAATACATCTACCTTCTTGCCATAAAGAAACATAGGGCTAGTAAAGGAGAAGTTACTTTTATATTGCAAGTAATTAGTATAGATATATTTGATTAACATTTAAGTTTCAAAATGATTTTCATACAATTTAAAGGGTATAATCTATTTTGGAAGAATAGTAGTATTAATCAAGGTGTAAAGAAATTTTATTTGAAAACCAAAATAGTTTAGTAAATGGGTGTGACAAAGGTTGAAATCTTTTACATGAGATTATTAAACCTAACTTACCTTGCAGACCTCAAATTTAGTACTTATCTCTAATTTATAAATTATCTAATTCAAAGCTGAATAAAGTTAGGATTTGTTGTTATAAGATTATTGGGTTCTATCATTATTAAGCAAATGAGTTTTCAAGAAAACCACCCCATGATCACTTGGAGAATAATATAATAAATTTTAATTGAAGTACATTTTACAAGCAAGCATCAGCTCACTTCTAAGAATTTGGAATTGAAGAGGTTGTTATATGTAGGAAATATCTAAGGATAAAGTTAACATTACTTCAAGTGGAAGAAACAGTTAGTTATCTCTTGTATTCTTGCAAGGAAATGACATTGGTTCTAAAGCAACTAGAAGAAGATTGATCCAAATTACTTAGGTTCTTTATTTCTAGCAAGTATTAGACTCTCTTCTAATCTTATTTTCGAACAATTAGTGATGAAAAGTAATGTGGTTATTAAAGAATATTGTTAATGGTTATTTTCTTTTTCCTTCAAACAAGTGAATATCAATTTTATTTCCAAGTAATATTAGATAAATTAGCTTTTCCTTTAAGCAATTTAGTACCTTTCGAGAAGTATTTCAATCTTTTTCATAAGTTATAATTTTACAAGTTTTCAAGCGAAAATTCCTTGTATACTATAGTTTTATTTTCATGATTGTACTCATATATTGCTTTACAAAATATTTTTGAATTCAAAATTTGATTCCTAGTTAGAAAACTAAACAAGAGGAGATGAAACCAAAACCTTAGCAGCATTCGGTATTTATGGTGTCTCTGGGTCATGCTTATGGGTAGTGCCATTGTGTTGAACTACTGCACTTAACGCCTAATAAAGTTACAACAATGATGTTTGTGTCATCATCCCTATAAATCATTGGGGAGAAATAAGGCTCATATGGAAGTTAAAAAATTCAAGGGGCAGGTAATCCCCCTTGGATCAATAATCTAAAAAGATAATTTTAAAATGAATTTAGATCTGCTCAGTTGAACCTTAGAAAACCCCATTAGGGTTTGGTGGTGTGCAATAATTTGGAATTTATCTATCTTGATGATTTTTTTCAAAGTATGATAATGGTCGGGTACACACGGAGACAATTTGCAACACACAATCTGGCTGAAAAGATGAGAGATTCGACCGCCTCAGTCAGAAATAATTGAAGAAATCAGCAGATAAAGCAACCCTATAGATTCCTTTCATGGCAAGATCGATCATTGTAATCACACTTTACAAGAACATCCAATTTTCAAACACAACAGCGTAAAGTGTATTACAGTTAGTTGCAGTGGTTAAAAAAAGGAAGGTCTTTTAAATCAGGCAAAGTTTAACAACGGGCAAAGTGAACCAGTTCTTCTTCGTCGTTGGCTCTCTCTGGCTTCCCTTGTGTGGGCGTTTAATGCCGGGCAATGGATGACTCTTCCAGAGGCGCTGCAAAAACCAACACTGATACCCCATTTAAAACGAAATCCTTCAAAGATGCGGTCACTTCGTCTTCTCCCGCTGTCATCGAAGGTGCAAGGTTTGTCACAAACCCTAATGGTAGCCCCTGTGGAGAAGGTAAGGACCCTCACTTGACCCGGGAGTCTATCTCCATATCTCCTAATGAATTAATGTGTAAAGAAATCAATTTGGAAAAGGATAGACTTAGGAACACTGCAATTTTCTTTGCCACTATGGATTTGGATAAATGCCCTGCTCATAAATTCATTGATGATTGGATTAGGAATGTGTGGAATACTAAATTAGGGTATTTGGTTTCGTTCTGTAGACTCATTCAAAAATTATTTTTTTTAAGGATCATAAAATGCAGAAAGAAGTGCTTAGTAAACAATACTAGTCTATCAGGAAATGCACATTTCGTGCCCTAGAATGGACACTGGAGGCGGTTAATGAAGAAATTCTTGCACTCTGGTGCCCTAGATGGGTTTTAATTCAAGAAGTACCTCCACTATTATGGAAATTCTTACCCCAAATTTTGGAACCGATAGGCAAAACTATTCGGATGGATAACTCATCCTTGCTTATACCTCATTTACATGCTAGGGTTTTGTTATCACTTAATCCTGGGTGTGACTTCCCCAAAATGATTAATATTAATCTTGAAACTGGAATTGTGGTTTTCCCTATTGAAATCCTTGGTGGGGTGAACGCGTGCTTTCTCTACAGGAAAGAAGGTCATATCCGCAGGAATTACCCGATTATTAATAAATCTAAGGGCTCAGATAAACCTCGCAATCAATCTGATAACCCACCACCTATTAATGAAATGATCCCAAACATGGATAAACTTAACGACACTAGCAATAAAATCAAGAACTTGTTAAAAGGGGAAAATTCTAAAACCTTGGAGGGGGGAAAAGTCTCGACTCTGAGAGATTTGGTGTTCCCCCCACCCCCCATTCTGCAATCTCAATTGCTCTTAAACAAATGAATGAAAATCCACAAGAGGAATTTCAGAGTGTAGGGAAAAACCTGAAGAAGAGAAGGAGGAAAAATGCTCGGCAACTAGCATTGGAAAAAATTAGGGAAAATGGTCCTAGTAACTTAACTAATAAGACTAATCTGGACTGCATGTTAACATCTCCTATGGAGGATGATGGTCTTGAGGTCCCCCCAGAGATGAAATTCTCTAACCTAGTCCCTAATGGTGGTAATCCTAGTGCTCTTAACCCTAAGGATAAAGTCGAAGTGAGTAGTGTGTTGAGCTTGGGAGGGAGCCAGGTTGGGTTAGTGAATGCTACTTATCACAGAAGCTTGGTAGACATGGATGTCTCATTTGAGGAGACTCTAACAAAGGATCCTCCTTTCACTACCGAGGATGAACTCCCCTCTCAAACTGAACTCACTCCTAACTCGAGTTCTGTCATCCCCCCTAAGAAGTTTGTAGAACTTGAAGAGTCCTGTGTTATTGAGGTCATTGTTGTTGACCCTAAGGTTGGTAGATCCAATCCAATATCTAGTGTTGGTGCTACTCTAGACCATTCAGATAGTTTGATGGCTTTGGCATCCTGTGCTAAGACCCTGGAGCCCCCCAATCAGGGGATCGCTAGGAAAGAGTCTGAGCTAGATGAAGAAGACCAGGGAGAGGAATGTCTAGGAGAAGAAGGAGATTGGACTTCGGATACTGAAAATCTCAAGGCAATCCCTAGAAGAAGAAGGGGTAGGCCTCTGGGATCCAAAAACAAGGGCACCATTAACAAAAAGAATAATGGGGAGAAGAAAGACCTCCCAAGATGCTTTAACAAGTTTAAAGCATCCAAAGAATAAATCAATAATTTGAACCTATATGAAGTACATCTCTTGGAATATCAGGGGTTTGGAATCTCCAGATAGGAAGCAAATGATTAGAAGTTTTGTTAACCAACATAAGAATGCAGAAAATATTATGCTTCAAGAACTCAAGGCTGTAAAATTTACCCTGGAAATCACCCTAGAATTCATATGGAAAGATTCTATTAAAATCTCCTCAAACCATGACAGAGGTAGAGGAGGTGTTGGGATTCTTATCAACCCCAGATGGAAAGAGTGTATTGTAAGCCAATATCCCTAGATGATAATGGATCCAGATTTGGAATTTGCTCCATTTATGCCCCTAACAATTACAAGGATAGAACTGCACTATGGGACCCGATCGTCACATTGCCAGACATCCCCTGGTTGGTGGGAGGTTATTTTAACATGATTGAAAATTGGGAGGACAAGTATGGAGGTATACCATTGGAATGGAAAGGGATGGAGAAAATTCACTGGGAAAGATTGAAGAACTGGAAGAGACTGTTTGACCCTTTATTCTGCAAAAAGAAAGATGTCTATGATATTTGGTACACATGGTGCAATTTCCAGAGTGGGAAACACAGGATCTTTTGTAGGTTGGATAGGTTCTATGCTAATAAGGACCATTTCACCTTCAACCTAGGCGATAATGGTAGTCTTGTATCAGTTCTTCCAACCACTCTTTCAGACCACCATCCTATCATATGTCAAGTTAGACTCAGGGACTACCTAGAGAAGTAGGGGACCCCAAAGGATAAATTCCTTCTGAATTCCATCCTTCTCTTAGATACAGATGTGTTGAGTGTAGTCAAGATTGTCAGAATGTTTAACAGAAGGAATAGATTATTGAACTCTTATGTGGAAAGATGGAACCAGAATGTGGATAGCTGGCAAGTACTACTCCAAACCATAGGACAAAAGAAAGCAAGGGATTTTAGATGGAAAGAAAAAACTCTAGCTGAAAATTTCCACTTGTGTGAAGCTAAGATTCAAGACAACCCAAGCAGTATTGAACTTACCCATGAAATAGCCTTGGCTAGGGATAGAATCAGAAAACATCAGCAGGCTAAGACCAGAGGGGCCATAATCAGGGCTCGAGCACATTGGATGCAAGTTGGAGACAAAGGATCCAAATTTTTCTTTAATATGCTAAAACAGAAACAATGTAGAGAGCAGATTGGTAGGATTTGGGTAGAAAACAGAGAAGTTAAAGAATTGGAGGATATCAAAGAGGCATTCTTCCATTTCTATAAAAGTCTCTTCGCATCTGAAGAATCTGCTACCTCCCGGGAAGCAAGAGAAAAGTGTAGAAAGATTATTCCTCCTAAAATCTCAAAGGCAGATGCTCAAACATTAAGAGGACCTATCACTCTACAAGAGGTAAAGAATGCCATCAAGACCCTGAATAATTACAAAGCTCCAGGCCTGGATGGGCTGACGATAGAATTCTACAAAGCTAATGAGGATTGGGTGAGTCATGACCTACATGAACTCTACACTGAAGCTTTTAACACTGGCTCTCTAGGAGAAAGAATTAATAGTGGGATTATCAAATTACTTCCCAAAGATGGGGACAAATCCCTGATCAAAAACTAGAGACCGATAACACTTCTTAATGTGTCCTACAAAATTTTGGCCAAAGCTCTAGCGATCAGACTGGAAAACATTCTCCCCAAATTCATCTGTTCTACACAAACAGGCTTCATCAAAGGAAGATATATACTGGAAAATTTAATTACCAATTGGGAGGCCATGGAATGGGTGAGGACCTCAAAACAAAACACAACCATGTTCCTCCTAGATTTCAAAAAAGCATATGACAGGGTAGAATGGGGCTTTATCCTGACTATGTTAGAAGCTTTTGGTTTCCCAACAGAATTCTGCAAATGGATTATGGTCTTGCTCAAAGATGCCTCAGCTCAGGTTGAAGTTAATGGATCCTTCACTCAAAGTATCTCTCTAGGCAGGTCCGTTAGACAGGGATGCCCCTTAGCCCCTGCTCTCTTCATTATTGCAACTGATGCCCTATTCTACATTCTTAGAGACTCTACTATCTCTCCTAAAGTTTAGGGGATCCAACTTCCAAATGGAGAAGAGTTGATCAATGCACAATTTGCTGATGACACAACACTCTTTCTAGATATCAGTAAGCACAACTTGAATGCTTTAGAAGGAAAAATCAAGTTTCTAGGGGAGATTTCAGGAGCTAAAATCTCACAAAGCAAATCTATCATGCTTGGATGGGAGGAGCAGCCTCTGGGCTGGTTTCAGCAGTTTGGGATCCAATGGGGAGGATCTAACAAGATAGTCAGGTACTTAGGAATTCCATTTGCAATATCCCCTTCTCTTAAAGATATGTGGCAATGGGTTAGAACCAAAATAGAAAATAAGCTCAACAGATGGGATAATAAATATCTTTCACTTGCTGGGAGAATGCAGGTTTGTCAGAAAATTCTTTCTTCCTACAATATTTATTACTCTTCAGTATGGATGTTCTCTAATTACTAGATCCTAGAAATACAAAAAACCATCAGGAACAACCTGTGGTCTGATGGAAAAGGTAAAAAGAAAATGCACTCTGTTAAATGGGAGTGGTGCCATAAGGATAAGAGCCTGGGAGGCCTAGGACTTA
This sequence comes from Cryptomeria japonica, assembly GCF_030272615.1. Taxonomy (NCBI): domain Eukaryota; kingdom Viridiplantae; phylum Streptophyta; class Pinopsida; order Cupressales; family Cupressaceae; genus Cryptomeria; species Cryptomeria japonica. Next base: position 124,820,804 of record NC_081414.1, read on the forward strand.
AGGACTTGAGACTCCAAGGAATTGCTCTTGCAGAAAAGTGGATTTTACAAGCTATAGATGGGAATGAACTGTGGAAAGTGCTGGTTAGGAATAATATTATGAAAGTCGTGCCAAAGAAGACCAAAACTTGGAAATCCGTCCCTTTCTGCGACCTGTGGCTAGAGACTTCGAGGTCTCAATTCAGGGATCCAACGTCTTCAAATCTATCTAGAAGGCCTAGAGTAGTGTGAAGCCCTTTATCAGCAATTATAGAGTCAGCAACAATGAGTTTATTTATGGGTCTAGATCCATTTGGTGGAACCTCCTACACTCATCCAAACCCTTGGCCCTTACTTAGGGGTGCTTTGCCAAAGCATGGGCGGAAAAAGGTATCTGTTGCTTTAAAGATATCATTGAGAATGATACACTGCTGGATTGGGACACCTTTAGAGCTAAATTTAACCTGCTGAGTTCCCATAAGCACACATATACTTTGTTATAGAAAGCTTGTGAGAAGCTGTTGCCCAAAAAATGTAATAATGATGCAAACTACTGTAAGGACCTTTTGTGGAATAATACCATCCCAGTGTGTAATGTTAAAACTAGCATTATTTATCAGACCCTAACTTATGATGAATCAATAATTTCCCATGCTAACAAGTTGTGATTTGCAGATTTTATAGCTAAACAGTGGTAGAAGGTGTTCAATAGGCTCTGGAGTAGTCATGTCACTCCTAAGGAAAAATGTTTTAAATGGATGCTGATTTTAAACAGGTTACCAATCAAAAAAGATCATAACAACAATGACATCTGTAACATTTGCAGGGTTCCTGAATCAATTAGACATATTTTTTTTTAGTGTAGAATTGCTAAAGAAAGCTGGTTATTATTTGGTATTCAATTTCCTGTTCAATTTACTGTTTTAGATGTTATAATTGGATACATTAAAGATCTAAAAAAGGACACTAACTTTTTCTGGTATGTTCTTACATTTGAGATTTTATGGCACATTTGGAAATTAAGAAATAAAGATAAATTTAAGGGCTCAAGTAGGGCCCTTACTGAGTCTTTTCGTGGACTCATCCTTCATCGAATTCTCTTGCAGGTAGTAATAACAATGAATGTGGAAAAGAACAAATTCTTTAGATTCATAAAGGATGGAAATGCAAGGATGTTCCTTCATGAGATGGAGAACGGGTATAAATGGAAAAAGACACTCAAAGGGAAGAAAGAAGTGGACCTGGCTTTGGAGACCTTGCAAGCAGAGGTAGCCAAAGTGAGAGACCCTATTAGAGACCAGATCCAAATTCTTATAGAGCTCCTTGATAGAAAACAAGCTGTTTGGATGGAGAGCCCCAAGGGTTGGACCGCATGGATGGAAGCTCCGCAGGATCAAATCCTTCAAGGATAAGTGACATGGATGGATGCACCCTTTTGTACCTCATGGATGGTTGTTCCATTTTTGGCATAAATACTGTCGTACTATATGTATAAACTTCTATATCTCTGTTTATATTTTAGGTAAAACTGTTAAACTGGTGATGGCTGGACCTGCTGTCCAAATTGAGATATACTGGTGAATCTGTAACTGCTTTTTTGTAATAGTCTTATCCCCTTATATGCAATATAAAAAAAAAAGTATGATAATTGATTTGAGGGTGACGTATTTAATAGGAAATAGAACCTAGTTGTTTTAGGCCACAAGCATAAGGCCACCTTGAGTCTTTTTGCTATAGAGCTACCATCATGGGTAGCAACCGCAGAGAAACTGTCTGAGACATTGACCCTAGAAAGGGTTGCATACCCACCAAATAGTTTACATTAAACCATAGTTATAAACCAGAACTACATACTTTACGCCTTATTCTCATGTTGAAATAGGTATGTAGGTAGTCTAGGGACGAAGTTGTCCCTTGTACTCAGGCATTCGGGGATGGGGGTTAGGATTTGGTTATGGGTGAGTAGTTGCTTCTTGAATCTCCTTTGTCTTTTAATCAAATGGTGCAAATAATAATTGAAATGTTAAAATTAATTCAATGCATACTCAGAAGGAGTCCCGTATGGATTCACTTGACTTCTCGAGGCTTTAGGCCGAATTCTGAGGCAGAACTTGAGCTTGTTTATGTAATTATTTTTATACTCCTAAGGATGGGAGCCTTGGTGCACTCCTAGTAGGGGAGTGTAGTCTTTAGAGAGTGGTTTAGGATCCGAATGGTCCCGATGAGTCTAAATTCTTTGGCCAGAGCATATCCTATTCTTATGAATAGATGCCTACCCTGTTTGGGTAGATGCCTATCCCAGATTGGATAGATAAAACCTCGTGTCCCATATGGATAGATTCCTGAACCATATGGTTAGATGCCTAACCCGTATGGTTACATGCCTAGTCCCATATGGATAGATGCCTAACCCATATGGTTAGATGCCCATCCCGGTTGGATGGATGCCTATCTCGTTTGGATAGATGTACCTAAGTATGTGATTGAATCAAAAATAAATAAGAATAAGTAAGAATAAGAAATCAATATTTTTATATATTTAAAAAAAAAAACCAGTTGAGTTTTTGGATTAAGTTCAAGTGGGTTATTACAATCTCCTCAAGATTGCATTAATGGTACAAATTTTAGGTATATCGTATTGCAGTCAAAACTTGATCTCTATATAAGGACTCAATTTATGAATGCAAAGTTTACTCAAAGTAAAATTACCTACTTATCTAATTAGAAGGATAGGTGGGCATGCAATTTAATAGTCATTTAGAAAGGTTTGTAACAAAGAAATAGTTTATACTTGGAGTGTTTAGTCAATTGAACTATTGGTATAGTTAGATAAAATTTGAGAAAAATACATAATTTATAGTACAAAGTTAGTTTGTTATATATATATATATATATATAACACTCTATTAATCATATGGTATAATATCCATATGATTGTTTATTTATTAATGGATGGATTTTAAAATAAAGTTGGAGATAATATAGAGAAATTTGGATTTACCTAGTTTCTAGAAGATATACAAATGTTTCAACTAATATCTAAGCACATGATAAAATGAATGAAATGATCCAATTAGATTAATAAAATGACTTGTCAATCTCTAGCATGATGATGATTACCTATTGGTTAAAGATGCCATTATAATTTTATATTATACAAAATCTCTTGATGAGTGAAATAAGTAAATTAAGCCATTAACTTAAAACTCATTAATATTAATTTTGGGTTTTACATGCTACGAAGGAGAGATACTTAAGAAATGACAAGGATAACTTCTTGGTATCATTTAAGATAGAATTAAAAATATTGAGAGAGATGGTAGTTAAAGTTGTCTTTACTTAGACAAATGTATATAGTAAATAGATACATTAAGCTTATACTTAAGGTTTGCATAGATGTATTTTGTGTATTCAATGTGTTTTAATGTATGTCGGACGAGTGTCGAATATGGAGTAAAGAGAAGGGTGAGTTTCTAGAGAAGCTCAAGTCTCTAGTTAAACTCATCTACTGGTAGTCAGCTCAAAAAGAAATTTGGCCAAATTTTCCATTGATCTCTTAGTATATGGGTATGCGCAGGATCATGGTGTGCCAAAACATGCCCTTAAGTGGCAATGAAATTTCAGAAAATCAGAGTTATGCAGCTTGACATGAAAATTTGAATAAGTTGTGAACATTATTTTTAAAATATGTAAGAAGAGAATATATAGAAAATTGAATTTAGTTTCTAACCTACTAGTTGTTTTTTGGAAAAAAAAAATCCTATTTGATGAAAATTTCAAATTTCAATGCAGTGGTACTAAAATTTCTGGAAAAAAATAAGAAGTAGATGTATGTCTAACCACCCTAATCACAATCAAATCTTAATATTTTTTTATAATATTTATAATATAAGTATTAGACTCATGTTCGGATGTGACACATATTTTTTTTTAATTTTTTATAAATTAAATAATTATTTATGAATTTTTTACTAAAGCTTTTTTAGAAATTCAAAAACTCCTACGTCTGACCACCTTAACTTGGTCAAAACCTTATGAAATTTAATTTTTTTTATTTTTCCCTATAGTAGATGAAGCATAGGATGTGACACATGTTTTGGTTTCAAAAAATGGTATACTATTTGAAACTTATGAGTGTTTTTCACTCAGTATATCAATCAGAACTATTGTCAGAATTCAATTAGAAAATAAATAATAATTATTTATTAAAGTCGAAATAAGACAAGCCTTATATTGTTGGAAAGTTGGCAACATCCTTGTGAGATTTTGCCAAGATCAAGAGGCAATGGAAAGCACAAATAAGAGAGACAAAATAGATGATAGAAATAAACTGTATTCTATCAAGAGAAAATAATGATCAACTGGATCATCAATCGATGTTATTTATACAATGAATATGAGCCTCCTTATATAGGCAAGGCTATATGGATATGTGAGCACACAAACATGACATGTGGCTCAATAAGAAATAAGGGTAGGTAGGAAATAGGTGTGGGTAGGTAGGAGAAACAATATAATAGTCCACATGAGGTGGATCACCCACTGAATGTGGAGTGTAACAACAAGATCAACACCATAAAAGGTGGGAATTCTCCTACACACACTATCCCAATGTGGCACAAACACCCAAGTGTCTCATACCCAAACTACTATGAAATGCATTTCCTAAGTAAACTTAAGTAAGGTGTAATAATATCCATGATGAATAATTATTTACACCAACACCCCCCCTTAAGTGCAACTTAGGGGAATGCACTTAAGTCTACAATGCAACTAAGCAATGCAAGATGGGTCCCAACTACTAGGCCATGTTAGGTACCCATGTACAAATGCAAATGCATGAAAACAAATGCAAGGAAATCTCTCACAAAACGGGGAAAGAGAGAAAAACCCAATGGAAAAAACCCTCCCCCAAAAGAGAGATGAAAACTAGATACAAAGAACTCTCATAGAAGTATGTGAAGGACAAAACCCCATGTGAGGAAAAAGCTACCCCCATATGAGAGAAGAGAAGAGAGACTAGGAAGCCCCCCCTCAATATGAAATCTGCACCAATGATAGAAGCTCGAAGATGAATGAAGAAATTGCTCCACAAACGATGAACAACATTCCTCCCCTTAGGAAGAAACAAAACCAAAGGTGTATCCATGAAGTCTCCCCAACCATTAAGGGAAGATGAAGCAAAAATACTCATGATGAAAGGAATCTTTGAAAACTGCTCAAGTGTCCCCATGTCGATGCTGAAAGGTACCCCCTCCAAAGGTGGTAAACTGTGCCACACTGCTGAAAAAGGCACTCTAAGATCTAGTGGAGATGAATGTAGAACAATATCCAAAGACTCATATGTCTCCTCAAAATATAAAGAGACCTCCTCCAAGTGCTGTACAAAAGTATCCACAATCATGTCAACCTCTAAAGATTGATCATGTAGAGAATGCACAAGAGGGTCAAAGTTATCCCTCGCAACAATCAAATAAGGATCATCTTCATCAAAGAGAAGATGAATGTCATGAATGGTGTCTCCCAAATATGCAATGTAGGAGTCCACAAACAAACCTACAATGTCTATCAAGTAGGCATCCCAATCAACTGAAGCTAGAAGACATGAAATATCCTACTGCATTGAATCATAAGAAGGCAAAACTGTCGCACTAGTTGCATAATCAGGTGCAATAGGTGGTATGATATCAATAGAAGGAGATGATATGCAAGGCTCAAGAATGGGGTCACATGTGAGAATCCCCAAGTTCAAATGCCCAAAGTTCTCCTCAAAATCTAGATCATCAACATAGGAAGAACCAACCTTATCAATAGGACCAAAATCTGAAAAAGAGTACAACCGAGATAAGTGATCAACCACCCCAGTCGCAATGATGGATCCATTCTCCAAGTCTCTAATGATAATTGAATCAGGTGTGAACTCCACAGTTTTCTTAGTTGCCCCATGTGTGATTTGATAGATGGAAAGAAGATTATTTGTCAAGTGGGGTACACACAACACATCATTGAAGGAGTTATCCCTAATGGCAATAGATCCTTTCCCAATCACATCCATGTATGTATGATTGCCCATCAAAATCTGTGGCATGTGGCAAGACTCAAATGTAGAAAACATAGACTGCAAAGATGCCATATGATGAGAATCCCCTAAATCTAGAAGCCATCTCCTTGAATCATGACTTGTAGTAGCACAAAGAGCTTGTCCCTTTCCTTTATCTATCCCAAAAGAGTGATCCTTTCCTTTATCCTTGGAAGAAGAAGCCGATGTAGACATTCTAGAAGGTAGGTTGATTCTATTCTTCTCAAGAAGATTCTTCAACTCATCAATATCCTTCTTATAACAATGATGTTCATCATGTCCTGACTTCTTGCAATATCCACAAAAAAGATTATCCCTATATGATTTCCTCTTAGGTGAGAATGGTGAATCACCTTGTTGTGGAGACGAAGATTGTGCTCCATCTTGTTGTGGTTTAGACTTATGTTGCTTTTGATTCTTGTCTTTTCCTTGATTACTTTGATTCCCTTTGTTAGCCACCAAAGCTTGTGACTTTGAAGATTTGAGAATCCCCATCGTGGTCAACTTAGATTGCTCAAGTATCAACATCTCTGTGAATGAATCAAATGAGGGACAAGTTTATGAGGAACCTTGAGCTAACCTATGGGTGTGAAAGCTAGATACAAAGGCTGCATACTCTGAAGGAAGCTTGTCCAACAAGTTGTAAACCAATTGAGCATCCTTTTTGTCAATTCCACAATCCTTTAGCTTTGCTCTTAGCTTAGTTGCTTTTGTGACATAATCTTGGATTGTATTAAAATCCTTGGGATCCAAAGTTGTGAGTTCACTATCAAGCTTGTAGCCCTTAATCTCATCAACTTGACCATACAATTTCTTAAAAATATCCCAAGCCTCTTTAATTGTTGTACACTTATCAATGTAAAAAATGAGGTCATCTGATACATACTTTCTAAGAGTTCCAAGTGCCATAGAATTCTTAGTAAGCCATTCAATTTGAGCATTAGGGTCAGCCTTAGGATTAGGTGGTGCTGTAATAGTTTCATTTACATAATGAATGAATCCTTTTTCCATTAGTTTACTCCATGCCTTAATTTTCCATGATACATAATTATGAGGAGTTAAAAGTGGAAATTTAGGAGAACCCATAGCACCAAAATGAAAAAACACAAGATAGAGAGAGGCACAATCACACAAGACACCCCCCCAAAATACTGAATCAAGAAATCCCCCCAAAATGGTGATTTTGGCACTTTATACTTAGTGCGTATACAATGGGCCACTTGCAAAACAAGGCAAAGTGGACTTCTGATTTTAATTTACAACTTCTGAAAATGAGATCTAAGATACTTCAACAAATACTGATAGTGATCTAAACTGAGATCCAAGCAAAATGCAAGTACCAAATATGCCAAAAATGGCTAAATATTGAAAGTACAATTTCTACTTAAAATCACTACAAATAGATGGCAGATTATGAAAGTAGATGAAAAAATATGCACTTTCAAAAAAAATGGCACTTGAAAATGAGTCCATATGAGCCCAAACGAAGCCTCCAAAGTTGTAAAAATCGGGATTTCACGATTTCCAAAAAACCTGCAAAATTATAATTTCTAGAAAATTTCCGCCACAACGTCAAACTTCAAATGCCTCTAGATTTGGCCTCCAAAGTCTGATTTGGATGAAACAAAAGGAAAAACTGACTTTCTTGGTCCTCCTCAATCCAATGGTAACCTCAGATTTGACCCATCAAGCTTCAATAAAAACTTGCAATAGAAAGTTCCAAAATACACAATACCAAATAGCATCAATTTCTCTCAATTAGCAAACCAATGACACTCTAATGGCTCTGATACCATGTGCGATTTTGCCAAAATCAAGAGGTAATGGAAAGCACAAATAAGAGAGACAAAATAGATGATATAAATAAACTGTATTCTATCAAGAGAAAATACTGATCAACTAGATCACTAATCGATGTTATTTATATAATGAAATGAGCTTGCTTATATAGGCAAGGCTATATGGATATGTGAGCACACAAACATGACATGTGGCTCAATAAGAAACAAGGGTAGGTAGGAAATAGGTGTGGGTAGGTAGGAGAAACAATATAATAGTCTACATGAGGTGGATCACCCACTAAATGTGGAGTGTAACAACAAGATCAACACCATAAAAGGTGGAAATTCTCCTACACATACTATCCCAATGTGGCACAAACACCCAAGTGTCTCATACCCAAACTACTATGAAATGCATTTCCTAGGTAAACTTAAGTAAGGTGTAATAATATCCATGATGAATGATTATTTACACCAACAGTCCTTAAAAAATCCTTTTTGTTTTATCAATTTTGGTTACAAAAAAAGTCGTCAGCCACTAGTGTAAAGTTTGAAAAATCAAGGAATACTGAAAAACACATTTTTTAGTTGACTTTCCAAGCTTGTCACTTCCAAGCCAAATACCAAAGCATTCCCGAGCCAAAATTTGACTACAAAAATCGAATATTGGATAAAATTAGATATTAGATTTTATCCGATATCCAATTTTAGTACAAAAATTTGTGGTCCCCAAGCAATTTCCTGTTGCCACCATTTATTTAGTAAACTACCACATGGCAGAAATCCGATATTCGATTAAATCGGATATCTGATTTTATTAGTCATATTTTAAAGAGAGGGAGAGAGAAGGAGAGGGAGAGAGAGAGAGAGAGAGAGAGAGAGAGAGAGAGAGAGAGAGAGAGAGAGAGAGAGAGAGAGAGAGAGAGGAGGAGGAGGAGGAGAGGGAGAGAGGAGGAGAGGGAGAGAGAGAGAGAGAGGGAGAGGGAGGAGAGGGAGGGAGGGAGAGAGAGAGAGAGAGAGAGAGAGAGAGAGAGAGAGAGAGAGGTGGAGAGGGAGGGAGAGAGAGAGAGAGAGGTGGAGAGGGAGAGAGAGAGAGAGAGAGAGAGAGAGAGGGAGAGAGGGAGAGAGAGAGAGAGGAGGAGAGGGAAAGATGGAGAGAGAGAGAGAGAGGGAGAGAGAGAGAATATGACCCCCCTAATGACACAATTTGGTGTCTTAAGGGGTTCTATGGTGTTGTTAGGGGTCATATGGTGTCTTGGGACACCATAAGAACCCTTAAGACACCAAAGCATGTCGTTAGGGGTCATATGGTGTCTCATAAACCCTTATGACCTCTTAGGACACCATATGACCCCTAATGACACCATATTGGGTGGCTTTGGGTCATATTGTTTCCTAAGGGGTCCTATGGTGTCCCAAGACACCATATGACCCCTATGGACACCATATGACCCCTAACGACACCATAGGACCCCTTAAGACACCAAATCATGTTGTTAGGGGTCATATTGTGTCTTACGGGGTCGTAGGACACAATATGACCCCTAGCGACATGATTTGGTGTCTTAAGGGGTCATATGGTGCCCCATGAACCCTTGTGACCTCTTACGACACCATATGACCCCTAGTGACACCATATTGGGTCACTTTGGGTCATATTATAGGGGAAAGGGGTCATATTGTGTCCTAAGGGGTCCTATGGTGTCCCAAGACACCATATGACCCCTATGGACATTGTATGACCCCTAACGACACCATAGGACCCCTTAAGACACCAAATCATGTCACTAGGGTCTTAGACAATATGACCCCTAATGACATGATTTGGTGTCTTAAGGGGTCCTATGGTGTCGTTAGGGGTCGTATGGTGTCCATAGGGGTCATATGGTGTCTTGTGACACCATAGGACCCCTTAGGACACAATATGACCCCTTTCCCCTATAATATGACCCAAAGCGACCCAATATGTTGTCATTAGGGGTCATATGGTGTCCTAAGAGGTCACAAGGGTTCATGGGATGCCATATGACCCATATGGACACCATACGATCCCTAACGACACCATAGGACCCCTTAAGACACCAAATCATGTCGCTAGGGGTCATATTATGTCCTATGACCCCGTAAGACACAATATGACCCCTAACGACATGATTTGGTGTCTTAATGGATCTTATCCATAGGGGTCATATGGTGTCTTGGGATACCATAGGACCACTTATGACACAATATGACCCCTTTTCCCTACAATATGATCCAAAGCGACCTAATATGTTGTCATTAGGGGTCATATGGTGTCCTAAGAGGTCATAAGGGATCATGGGACACCATATGACCCCTATGGACACCATACGACCCCTAACGGCACCATAGGAGCCCTTAAGACATCAAATCATGTTGTTACGGGTCATATTATATCCTATGACCCCGTAAGACATGATATGACCCCTAACAACATGATTTGGTGTCTTAAGGGGTCGTATGGTGTCGTTAGGGGTCATACGGTGTCCATAGGGGTCATATGGTGTCTTGGGACACCATAGGACCCCTTAGGACACAATATAACACCTTTTCCCTATAATATGACCCAAAACAATCCAATATGGTGTCATTAGGGGTCATATGGTGTCCTAAGAGGTCATAAGGGTTCATGAGACACCATATGACCCCTATGGACACCATATGACTCCTAACAACACCATAGGACCCCTTAAGACACCAAATCATGTTGTTGGGGGTCATATTGTTTCTTATGGGGTCGTAGGACACAATATGACCCCTAACGACATGATTTTGTGTCTTAAGGGGTCCTATTATGTCTTTAGGGGTTGTATGGTGTCCATAGGGGTCATATGATGTCCCACGAACCCTTATGGCCTCTTAGGACACCATATGACCCCTAATGACACCATATTGGATCGCTTTGGGTCATATTGTAGGGAAAAGGGGTCATATTGTGTCATAAGGGGTCCTATGGTGTCCCAAGACACCATATGACTCCTATGGACACCGTATGACCCCTAATGACACCATACGACCCCTTAAGACACCAAATCATGTCATTAGGGGTCATATTGTACCCTATGACCCTGTAAGACACAATATGACCCCTAACAACATGATTTGGTGTCTTAAGGGGTCCAATGGTGTCGTTAGGGGTCATATAGTGTCCATAGGGGTCATATGGTGTCCCATGTACCCTTATGACCTCTTAGGACACCATATGACCCCTAATGACACCATATTGGGTCGCTTTGGGTCATATTATAGGGGAAAGGTGTTATATTATGTCCTAAGGGGTCCTATGGTGTCCCAAGACACCATATGGCCCCTATGGACACCGTATGACCCCTAATGACACCATAGGACCCCTTAAGACACCAAATCATGTTGTTAGGGGTCATATTGTGTCTTATAGTGTCGTAGGATGCAATGTGACCCCTAACGACATGATTTGGTGTCTTAAGGGGTCCTATGGGGTCGTCAGGGGTTGTATGATGTCCATAGGAGTCATATGGTGTCCTATGAACCCTTATGACCTCTTATTACACCATATGACTGCTAATGACACCATATTGGGTCGCTTTGGGTCATATTATAGGGAAAAGGGGTCATATTGTGTCATAAGGGGTCCTAAGGTGTCCCAAGACACCATATGACCCCTATGGACATCGTATGACTGCTAACGACACCATAGGACCCCTTAAGGCACCAAATCATGTCGTTAGGGGTCACATTGTGTCCTATGGGGTCGTAGAACACAATGTGACCCCTAACAACATGATTTGGTTCCTTAAGGGGTCCTATGGTGTCGTTAGGGATTGTATGGTGTCCATAGGAGTCATATGGTGTCCCATGAACCCTTGTGATCTCTTAGGACACCATATGACCCCTAATGATACCATATTGGGCCGCCTTGGGTCATATTCTAGGGAAAAGGGGTCATATTGTGTCATAAGAGGTCTTATGGTTTCCCAAGACACCATATGACCCCTAACGACATGATTTGGTGTCTTAAGGGGTCGTAGGACACAATATGACCTATAATGACATGATTTGGTGTCTTAAGGAGTCCTATGGTGTCGTTAGGGGTCGTATAGTGTCCAAAGGGGTCATATAGTGTCCCATGAACCCTCATGACCTCTTAGGACACCATATGACCCCTAATGACACCATATTGGGTCGCTTTGGGTCATATTATAGGGAAAAGTGGTCATATTGTGTCATAAGGGGTCCTATGGCGTCCCAAGACACCATATGACCCCTATGGACACCATATGACCCCTAACGACACCATAGGACCCCTTAAGACACCAAATCATGTCGTTAGGGGTCATATTATGTCTTATAGGGTCGTAGGACACAATATGACCCCTAACGACATGATTTGGTGTCTTAATGGGTCCTATAGGGTTGTATGATGTCCATAGGGGTCATATGGTGTCCTATGAACCCTTATGACCTCTTATTACACCATATGACCCCTAATGACACCATATTGGGTCTCTTTGGGTCATATTGTAGGGAATGTTTTTTGTAACTAGGGGTATAGGGGTTCAGATTGCCTTAAGGCAACATCCAAACCCCCTTTTAGGACTGGGTCCTACACTAAATAATGTGACCCCATCCTTATTCATCATGCCACGCTAAATTCACCCCAAAATAACATTAGCACCAAAATTAATAAGGAGGCTGACCTACAAAGAGTAAAGATGTATATAAATAAATGACAATTTGCAAGTCATTTCAATCAAGTTAAAATCATAAAAAAAGGCGATTTAGCTCTGTTGTACGAACTTAAGGAAGAGGGCAAACTCATTCTGCTTGGGGCAAAATTGTCCAAAGGGACATAGTAGATTTTATGCAAGTCATTGAAGCATACAAGGACAGATCTGATATGTGAAGATCAGATTTGAGCTAAGTATTGTACTTATATTTTAGAGGAGAATATATAATCTGACCTGTGGGTCTTTCATGTTGGGTTTTTCCTCCTTGGAGGTTTTCCCAGGGTATGCTTGTTTGTATGCTTGTTTGTCTTCTGTTCTATTTCTAATTTATGTTGGCTTACTAAATACTGCAAATTTTATTACAGTCTAGGGCACAATTTAATCTATGTTGGTTTCCTAAAATACTGCAAATCTGATTACAATCTAGAGCACAATTTAATCTATGTTGGTTCACTAAAATACTACAAACTTGAATACAACCTAGGGCATAATCAATTAGATAAATTTGGTTAACATACCTAGGGTTTAAAATAACATGGTATCAGAGCTCTAGGTGTCACTAACTTCTGATTTAGCAGATTGATTGTTGCATATAGCTGTTGTTTGTGTTCAGATTAAAGATGTCAGGTTTGAAGGCTAAAGATAGGCTTGAGGGAGCCATTGATTTTGCTGCTTGGAAAGTTCGTATTCTGTTGATCCTCGAAGAAAATGACCTACTAAAATTTGTAGAAGAAGAAAGGTTGTCTCCTCCAGAAGATGTTGAAGAGCTGAAACTGTTCAAGAAAGATTACCTCAAGGCTAGAAGGATCATAATTGAGTTAGTCAAGAACCATCTTGTCACTGTCATATCAAAGTTTACATTTTCCAGAAAAATGATCAAACACTTGGAAGGGATCTATGAAGTCAAAAATCTCAGCAGGGCTCTTGCCCTAAGATAACAACTTCTTCACATGAAAATGAAAGAAGAAGACTCAATCATAGCCTACTTCATGAAGATCAATGAACTAAAGGACAAGCTAAGCACTCTTGATTGCCAAATCTCAGATAAAGACCTTGTTATGATTGCATTAAATGTTCTACTAGATGAATGGGAACCATTCATTCATAGCATTGGTGGAAGAGCTGATTGTCCCAACTTTGAGCGTCTTCAATCTGATTGCATCGAAGAGGAATCTCAAATTGAGGTAAGAGGAAAATTCAAGAACTCTCTCAAAGATAATCATGTTCTCTTATCTAAATCTAGAAAAGGTGGTCATTGGAAGAAAGAAAAGAGAAGCAAAGATTTTAGATCCTCCTCCTATGATCCAAGGAAAAAGTCAAGAGATTCCTCTCACATTCGTTGCTTCAGATGTGATAAGTATGGTCACTATGCCAGAGATTGCCAAAATGACCCAAAGGAAAGGGAAGCTAACTTAAATGAAGTTGTCGAACAAAGTGAAGACTACCTTCTTATCTCTGCTCTTTCCAGCTATGTTCCTACGGACAACAATACGTGGATACTTGATAGTGGTGCCTCTAGACACATCTCACGATTTTGTAAGCATCTCTCATATCTGATTGAAAAAGACACCAATCTTCATGTAGTAATCAGTGATGATGCTCGATACTCGGTAAAAGGTTCTGGCACTACCTCTTTAAAACTAGATTTTGGTATTTCCTTACAACTCTGTGATATTCTATTTGTACATGGTATTAAAAGAAATCTTATTTCCATTTTTGCTTTAGAAGATAAGGGTTTGCAAATAGCATTTTCTGAAGGGAAAGTACTCGCTTGGTCTAAGAAATCTAACTTCAAATCTGCTCGTATTATTGGAAATAGATGTGATAGTTTATATAATCTTGTAGCTAATCCAATTCAAGCTCTCATTCATGAGACCCCTGAATCATGTGAGCTATGGCATAGAAGATTGGGTCATCTTCACTTTCAAGCTCTTCCCACTCTCGATAAAATGGTCAAAGGTATGCCTAATCTCAGTTTATCTCATGATGATGCTTGTAAAGGTTGTGCAGTGGGTAAGAATGTAAATAATCCCTTTCATAAAAGCAATAGTAGGGCTAAAGAAAGGTTAGAGCTTATTCATTCAGATTTATGTGGTCCTATGTCAGTAGCATCTCCTAGCGGTTTCATATACTATGTTATCTTCATAGATGATTTCTCTAGGAAAACATGGATCTATTTTCTTAAAACTAAAGAGTCTGAAGAAGTCCTAAACAAATTTAAAGAATTCAAAGGCTTAGTTGAAAATACTACAGGAAATCAAATTAAATGTTTGAGGTTTGACAATGGAGGTGAATACACCTCAGGTGGTTTCTATGACTTTTGTATTAAAGTGGGAATTAAGAGGGAGTTCTGTGTTCCCTACAACCCTTAGCAAAATGGAATTGTTGAAAGAAAGAATAGGACCATTGTTGAAGCTGCAAGAGCCATGATACATGATCAGGACTTGCAACCTTTCCTATGGGCAGAAGCATCCAAAACTGCATTTTATATTCAGAATAGATGTCCTCATCAAGTCCTAAAGAATGTGACACCTAAAGAAGCCTTTTTAGGAATCAAACCAGACATCAGTCACCTAAGGATATTTGGAAGCCCTGTGTATGTTCATGTGCCTAAAGAAAAATGAACCAAGCTGGATCCATCTAGAAAGAAAGGCATTGTAGTAGGATACAACGAATCTTCCAAAGCCTTCAGGATCTACATTTTAGGTCAAAGGTATGTTGAGGTAAGTAGAGATGTAACTTTTGAAGAAGATATTGCTTTCAAAAGATCTAAAGGTTCATTAATCAACAATAATGATATGGTGATGGAAAAACAAGATTCAATTGTTGATGCTAACCCTGAGTTACAGGAGGAGTCTACTGATCTTCCAGATCAGGAAGTTCATAATGACTCATTAGAACCCATGCAATCTACTGATATACCTCAGGATATTGTGGTCTGCAAGAAGAGACCACTTTGGGTTAGAAATACAATTCAAGATGTTGAAGGGTTTGCTGCTTCTAGAGGAATCTTCAGAAATAGCAAGAGTGTCCAAAATCATGCCAACTACATTTCTATGATGTGCAATATAATTGAGTCTAAACCCCACAATATCGAAGAAGCTATGTCCCATCATGCTTGGAAATTAGCATGGATGAAGAGTATGGGGCTATCATCAAGAATGATGTCTAGGACATCGTACCCAGACCCAAAGGTAAGTTTGTCGTTTCCTCTAAATGGTTGTTTAAAATTAAACATAATGCTAATGGTAGTATTGAAAAATATAAAGCTAGGTTTGTAGCTCGTGGTTTTTCTCAAAAGGAAGGAATAGATTATGAAGAAACTTTTGTCCCTGTTGCTAGATATACCTCTATTAGGTCTATAATAGCTATTGTTGCAGCCAAAGGTTGGGAGCTGCATCAAATGGATGTTAAGACAACCTTCGTTAATGGTGTCATTGAGGAGGAAGTCTATATTGAGCAACCAGAAGGTTATGTAATCCATAAAAGAGATTCTCATGTTTGTAGGTTGAAGAAAGCTTTATATGGGCTCAAACGGGCTCCTTGCGCTTGGTATGAAAGAATTGATAAGTACTTACTAAGTTTAGGGTTTTCCAAGAATGATGTTGATGCTAACATTTACTTAAAAATTTATAATGATGAAATGCTTATTTTAGTTTTGTATGTAGATGATTTATTTCTCACGGGTGAAAATAAATTAATCATAAGATGTAAAAAGGAATTAGCCTCAGAATTTGAAATGAAGGATTTAGGTCTTATGCACTACTTCCTAGGGTTAGAAGTATGGCAAAGAGATAATGAAATCTTTCTAAGTCAAGGAAAATACACTATTGACATTTTGAAAAGATTTAGAATGATAGATTGTAAACCTATGTGTACTCCTATGGAATCTAACTTAAAGAAGTTAAGTGTTTTTGCTACTAACTCAGATTTTCCAGATCCTTCTGAGTACAGGCAGTTGATTGGCTCCCTAATGTACCTAGTCAATACTAGGCCAGATATCTGTTATGCTATGAATGCTCTCAGTCAGTTCATGAGCTCACCTAAACATGTTCACCTGGTTGCTGCCAAGCACATTCTAAGATACCTACATGGCACGATTGGTTATGGGCTGAAGTATTCACTTAATACCCCTTCAGATTGGGCAGGAAGTGTCAAGGACAAGAAAAGCACTTTAGGCATCTGCTTCAACTTGGGCTCCGCAGTGATCTCTTGGGCATGTAGAAAGCAATCTTCGGTAGCATTAAGCACTACAAAAGCTGAGTATATTGCTGCATTTGTTGCATCCAGAGAAGCAATGTGGCTTTGTAAGCTCCTTGTTGGATTATTTGGTCAAGTCAATGATCCTACCACCATTCATTGTGATAATCAAAGCTGTATAAAGATGTCAGTAAATCTTGTATTTCATGATCGGTCCAAACATGTGGAAACACACTATCATTACATTTGGGATATGGTGCAGAGAGGCACCATTCATCTAAAGTACATTAGCATAGATGAACAGATTACTGACATCCTCACCAAACCCTTATCCAGAATGAAGTTTGAGTACTTCAAAGATAGACATGGTGTCATGGAAAATGGAACCCTGATTGAGAGGGAGCTTCAATCTTAGTGACTATTGGTGGCACTTTGAATCATTCTTTGCTTGTGTGCAAGAATGAATTACATCCAATCTATGCTTGTGTGCTAGATGGATAATTGTAATAATGTAAAGACCCACTGGTGTATTACACTTTCTATGCTTGTGTGCTAGAACCACCCTATACTTGTGTGCTAGGTGGAAGATGTAATTCTATGCTTATGTGCTAGATCCATTATATGCTTGTGTACTAGATGGAACTTAAAAGGTTCAGATTATGTATTCTCCTCCTCCCTAGTTAAGAGGGAGTGTTGTTTGTAACTAGGGGTATAGGGGTTTAGATTGCCTTAAGGCAACATCCGAACCCCCTTTTAGGACCAGGTCCTACCCTAAATAACGTGACCCCATCCTTATTCATCACGCCATGCTAAATTCACCCCAAAATAACATTAGCACCAAAATTAATAAGGAGGCCGACTTACAAGGAGGCTGACCTACAAAGATTAAAGATGCATATAAATAAATGCCAATTTGCAAGTCAATTCAATCAAGTTAAAATCATAAAAAAAGGTGATTTAGCTCTGCTATGCGAACTTAAGGAAGAGGGTGAACTCATTCTTCTTGGTGCGAAATTGTCCAAATGGACATAGTAGATTTTATGCAAGTGATTGAAGCATACAAGGACAGATTTGATATGTGAAGATCAGATTCGAGCTAAGTATTGTACTTATATTTTAGAGGAGAATATATAATCTAACCTGTGGGTCTTTCATGCTGGGTTTTTCCTCCTTGGAGGTTTTCCCAGGGTATGCTTGTTTGTCTTCTATTCTATTTCTTATTTATGTTGGCTTACTAAATACTGCAAATCTAATTACAATCTAGGGCACAATTTAATCTATGTTGGTTTCCTAAAATACTGCAAATCTAATTACAATCTAGAGCACAATTTAATCTATTTTTTTTCACTAAAATACTACAAATCTGAATACAACTTAGGGCATAATCAATTAGATAAATCTGGTTAACATACCTAGGGTTTAAAATAACAGGGAAAAGGGGTCATATTGTGTCATTAGGGGTCCTATGGTGTCCCAAGACACCATATGACCCCTATGGACACCGTATGACCCCTAACGACACCATAGGACCCCTTACAACACCAAATCATGTCGTTAGGGGTCATATTGTGTCTTATGGGGTCGTAGGACACAATATGACCCCTAACGACATGATTTGGTATCTTAAGGGGTCCTATGGTGTCGTTATGGGTCGTGTGGTGTCCGTAGGGGTCATATAGTGTCTCATGAACCCTTATGACCTCGTAGGACACCATATGACCCCTAATGACACCATATTGGGTCGCTTTGGATCATATTGTGGGGAAAAGGGGTCATATTGTGTCCTAATGGGTCCTATGGTGTCCCAAGACACCATATGACCCCTATGGACACCATATGACCCCTAATGACACCATAGGACCCCTTAAGACACCAAATCATGTCATTAGGGGTCATATTGTGTCTTACAGGGTCGTAGGACACAATATGACCCCTAACGACATGATTTGGTGTCTTAAGGGGTCCTATGGTGTTGTTAGGGGTCGTATGGTGTCCATAGGGGTCATATGGTGTCCCATGAACCCTTATGACCTCTTAGGACACCATATAACCCCTAATGACACCATATTGGGTCGCTTTGGGTCATATTATAGGGAAAAGGGGTTATATTGTGTCATAAGGGATCCCATGGTGTCCCAAGACACCATATGACCCCTATGGACACCGTATGACCCCTAACGACACCATAGGACCCCTTAAGACACCAAATCATGTCGTTAGGGGTCATATTGTGTCTTACGGGGTCGTAGGACATAATATGACCCCTAACGACATGATTTGGTGTCTTAAGGGGTCCTATGGTATCGTTAGGGGTCATATGGTGTCCATAGGGATCATATGGTGTCCCATGAACCCTTATGACCTCTTAGGAAACCATATGACCCCTAATGACACCATATTGGGTTGCTTTGAGTCATATTGTAGGGAAAAGGGGTCATATTGTGTCATAAAGGGTCCTATGGTGTCCCAAGACATCATATGACCCCAATGAACACTGTATGACTTCTAACAACACCATAGGACTCCTTAAGACACCAAATCATGTCGTTACATGTCATATTGTTTCTTACGGGGTCGTAGGACACAATATGACCCCTAACGACATGATTTGGTGTCTTAAGAGGTCCTATGGTATCGTTAGGGGTCGTATGGTGTCCCATGAACCCTTATGACCTCTTAAGACACCATATGACCCCTAATGACACCATATTGGGTTGTTTTGGGTCATATTGTAGGGAAAAGGGGTCATATTGTGTTATAAGGGGTCCTATGGTGTCCCAAGACACCATATGACCCCTATGTACACTGTATGACCCCTAACGACACCATAGGACCCCTTAAGACACCACCTCTCTCTCTCTCTCCCTTTCCTTCTCTCTCTCTCTCTCTCTCTCTCTCTCTCTCCCCCTCTCCCTCTCTCTCTCTCTCTCTCGCCCTCTCCACCTCTCTCTCTATCTTCTTCTCTCTCTCTCTCTAAAATATGACTAATAAAATCTGATATCCGATTTAATTGGATATCGGATTTCTGCAATGTGGCAGATTACTAAATAAATGGCAGCAACGAGAATTTTTTGGGGGACCACAAATTTTTGTATTAAAATTGGATATCGGATAAAATTTGATATCCGATTTTATCTAATATCCAATTTTATCCAATATCTGATTTTTGTACAAAAAACCGAGAAAAAAAGGGTTTGGCCAAACAAAGTTTTGCTTTTGGGAGATTCTTAAAGTGAAAACTTGCATTGTCAATCACGAAGGAGCATGTGTGGAGGGAAATGGGGAGTAGTAGTCGTCAGAAGTCTAAACGCCAAATAAAACTTTCAAATGACCAAATTGAAGTGTATAGAGAAAGAGATAGAGAATGTCATAGGAGGAGAAGACAAGGTATGTTAAATATTGCTAATGTTACTTCAACTGAAGAGGAAATTGAATTTGAAAATGTGCCACAAGTTATTGAAAATGAAAATGTAGATTTTGAAAGTGAAAATATTGAAAATTTTGAAAATGTTGAAAGTGATAATGAAAATGCTCAACATGTGGAAAATTTTGACATAGGAGGTGAAAATGTGGAAAACTTTAACGTTGAAGGTGGAAATTCTCAACCAAGTGAACCATATGTAACACCTAATTACTTTAGAAATGACGACCCTCTCATGGATGAAAGACAAACTCCAAATCCAAGACCTTCAAGACCCCAAAATGGTTATTTGAAATCGATGAGAACATTATTGCGAATCTTGAAGGCAAGAGGTCAAAAAGAACTGTTTGGTTGTGGGCTACACAACTTTTCAACCAAAATTTTAGCAATAAGACATTGACCAAGCAATGCCAACTCTTTGTTCAATTGCTAAAGATGATAAAGATGAGACCAATGCTAAACAAATTGAAGATTCGTATGAACAAGAAGATGGAGAGAAATTCTATTATTGCAAAAAATCTATTTGACACTCTCAATTCTATTGGAAAGAATACCAAAGAAAGAGATAAGAGAGTCGCTCGAAGAGTGATTACAACCTCCTTAGTAAGCCATCAATTGAAGAAGGCTCATGAAATGAGACAAACTTGTGTTGATTTTAACATAAACCATGAAACTTTAGATAGAGCACTTGCACGAAGACAAAGACTTGACGATCCACTTCAAAAAGATACATGGGCATTTGGTGGGAGGCTTCCACGTGTTGATAGAAAGTTGACTGACAATGTGAAGGAAGAGATTCAAAAATTTTGGCACTCTAATTCTAGAGAGTCACCCAATGTAAAGGATGTTTTGAAATTAAGAATCGACAACCGAGACCGCACACCACATCCCAAAGATTTTTTGGAATCAAGCCAAACAATGTTGTACAAATTTTTTTGTGAATTACATCCAACTTTGCAAATATCACAAAAGGCCTTTGAATCTTTGAAACTATTTTATTGTGTTCCTCTTAAGATTTACAATACCTGTTGTTGCAAGTACCATGTGGAGTTTTCAATGTACCATGAACTTTTATGTCATATTCATTCTACGATGCATACTAATGAGATGTTGCAGGAGTGTGGTGCAATGCTATTTCCGAGATCATCAAGAGACTTGCAAGAACTATTCTTATGCCCTAGAGATGATGGCTTCTATTTCTATAGAAATGATTGTTTGAATGAGAAGTGCTTAGAATGCGATGGGTTTTCAAATTTTGTTTCATGTTTTCATGAGGGCAGCGAACACAAGTTTGGAAATAATTATGTTAAGAAAAAAAGATACGAGACAGTGAAATATACTTTGAAGAGTGGAGGTGAAGGTTCTAGATGCGAATTAGTCTCAAGAGAAGTGAGTATTGCTGATTTTATTTTGGATTTTAAGGAAAATATTTTCTACAAGTATGCAAGGCACACCCATAGGTCTTAGTGGTTGGATCAACAGTTCAGGATGTGTAAGAACTCTTTCCCGATTGGCACTATTGTATCGGTGGTTGATTTTGCAGAGAACTATACATTGCAACCATAGAATGAGGTACAGTCTCAGTACTACAATTCAGTCCAGATTGTTATTTTTGTTCACATTACATATAGACATGTTCTTGATAGTACAGAAGAGGACAGGAAGATAATTAGGGAGTATCATTTTTATATGAGTGATGATAGATTACACTCCTCCGAGTATGTGCAACATTCTTTCGAGAATTATTTTGAATTCTTACATGAGAAGGATATTGCAATTGATCGACATATAATATGGTCAGATAATTGTATGGGTCAATTCAAGAATGCCCGTATGTTTTATTGGCTAAGTAGAATGCATGTGGAGAGGCATATACCTCATATTTGGTGTTTTTTTGAGGTGGGGCATGGGAAGGGAGAGCATGATGGAGCAGGTGCATGTTTGAAGAGAGCTCTAGTTAAGGAGCAATTGAGGATTTCAGGTGCAAATTTCTCTGATGCACGTTCTATTGTTGATTGGTGTAGTTCAGCATTGTCACATGGAGGTACTCTTGATTCAGCAGTGAGCAGATTCTTTTGGTTGGTTGAGGAGGGAACAGTGGGAGATAGATTGGATTGTCAAACAATTAAAGATTCTTCAAAGATGCATTCATTTCTCATCTCAGATGCAAGTACATGGACCATTTGGACACAAGCATTGGCTTGTTTTTGTCAGAGTTGTGTTCAGTGTGATTGGGATCGGTGCGAGTCAAGTGAGTGGGTTGATACGTGGGTTCCCCACTATCTAACTCCTTTATCTCAAACAATATCCTTGTCAAACGATGACATGGAAAGTTCACTTGAGTATGATCGTCTATCAGATGTTGTATAGCCAGGACATGTTTTTGTAGTTATTGCACTGCAAGGGAATGAAGAGAGATCAAAATATTGGTTGGCATGATGTGTAGTGACAGATGATGATGGGTTCACATATCCTACATGTTTAGTTGTTGTTGTGGGAACATGGTTGGGAACATACATGATTAGAAAGAATGGCATACCTACATTTGAAGACTATGAGAGACACAAAACCATTATAATGTATTCACACCTTATTATAGCTACAAATGTCAAGTTGTTGAAGCATCAAGCAAAACCAAAGACCAAAGAGCTATGGACAGTGACTACTACTGATCATGAAGCAATACTGGATACTTTTAAACAAAGAGATGACCCTTCAGGCACACTTGAGTAGTAGGTCTTTAATGGTGCCTTATTTTTTTATCATGCATTTCATTTCAAACAATGATCATTAAACCTTAATGTTCAAGTTTGTTACGTGTATATTAAGGATGTGTTCAAAATACAGGTCTATTGATGAACGTTTTTTTTGGCAACATGATTTTTGCATGCACATAGCAAGTACATTCGATATAATTGGAAGGGACCAATTTTTGCAACATGACTTATTATCATGCATTTGATGAGCTTTACAATTTTTGTTATTAGACAACACTGATGCTCTACAAAAAGGATTAGAAAATCTGTTTGATGGCAACATACACAAGAGCACAAGAAACAAACGTTAGTGTTAGCAACAAAAGATTATCCTAAACAGGCATATCAAGAGAGATATTAAGCATGAAATAGAAAGCATATAAACATAGAATAAAATAGCTAATCAAGATGCTCATAGTTGCTCCTCCCTTGTTCCTCTCCTCTCCAAGTCCCAAATGAGTGTAGCTCTTAGCTTTTAGTACTAGCCATGGATGCCATATGGAGATTCAAGATGGTTGAATATGATAAGCAAATGCTATGCAAGTGTAGATAGTGATGCTATGAGAAAGCTCTATGCTAATGCCAGTATAACAACAATACTCTATTGCTTCCTTCTTGCTTGAGGAGAAGGGTTCTATTTATAGAAGAAATGGGGAAATGAAGGGTTAAGATTGAATGGTTTAATCAAGGGCCAAGTTTGAAAGTTGGGGATCCATGTGCACAATTGGCACCAATAAAATGGTGACAAGTGTCAACATAGGATTGGGTTGAGAGAAGACGTTGGAGGCATTAAAGGCTTGAGAAGACCTCATGGTTATCTAGAGGCTAAGGGTCAAGTCCAAATTAAGATTACCCACTGGATTAAGAGTTAATCCAAGGATAAACCTTTGTGCAAATGTTTAAGAGATAATCATGGTCAAAGCATTAATGGCCTGATGAGACCTTTGGGTTGGGTAGAGGTTGAGTCAAAACAAATGTTTTAACCATGTGGGAGGGTTTGAGGTAACCATTAATGGTTATTGGAGACTTTGGGGATTAAGTGGTTGAAGGTTGAAAGCCTTCAATGGTTATCAAAGACTTTGAGCCATTTAGTGGTTGAAGGTTGAAAGCCTTTAATGGTTATCAAAGACTTTGAGGGTTTGAGAAGTGACTTCCCTTTTGCTTAGGAATGTGACAAAGTTTAGAGAAGGGGTTAGGTTATTTAGAAGTGATTAGAAAATTCTAGAAGGGGTTTAGGCATGCAAGTGGATTCTGTAGGAAAATGCAAGTGGGAGAAATTTTGGTATTTTCAATTAAAATAAAATCATTTATTTCAATTAAATGGTGTAATTTGCATTTGGATAAATATTCAAATAAATATTAATTTATTTAAATGAGAAAAATGAAGATAAAGCATTAAAATGCTTGAAGACTTTGAGGGAAACCATTAAAGGCTTGAAGACTTTAAGGAAAACCATTAAAGTCTTAAGAAGACTATAGAAGGAAGCCATCAAGTTTGAAGACTTTAAAGCCATCAAGTTTGAATACTTTAAGGGAAACCATTTAAAGGTTTCAAGTGGGTGAGGATAAATAGGATTTTAAATAAATAATTTATTTAAAATAGTTGTGCAACTTGCTTTTGTAGGAAAATACAAGTGGGTGGAGGATAAAGGTGATTTAAATAAATTATTTATTTAAAATAATTGTGCAACTTGCATTTGTAGGAAAATGCAAGTGGGTAGAGGATAAAGGTGATTTAAATAAATGTTAATTTATTTAAATGTGAAAGGTGGGATTTTGAGGGATTTAAATAAATATTAATTTATTTAAATGTGAGAGAATATTTAATTAAATAAATATGATTTATTTATTTAATTAATGGTCTGAATTTGGTTAAGTGAATTAAATCAAATAAATAGAATAATTTATTTAATTAATAGGAGAAGAGGGTTAAGATGAATTAATTAAATATTAATTTAATTAATTATTGATTGATGGTTAAATAATCAAATAAATACTAAATATTCATTTAATTAAGTGGACATATTTATGTGACTACATTTGCCCCTCTTTGAGACGATGCGGTTTTATCGCATCGTTTCAAAGAAAGAAAAATAGGTGTGTGGGTGGTATGCCCCCTCGAGAGATGGGCCGAATTTTTTTGAAAAATCGGGCGATCTCTCGAAAAAGAATGAAAAGTGGAGTGGAGGTAGAATAGAAGAAATTAGAACTAATGATGAAAGAATGGGAGAAAATGGAGTGAATATGAAGAAACAACAAGGCAGTGAGTACCCTGAGGTCATGCAAGAGATACATAGCAGATGTAGTGTGGGGTTTGGATTGATCCTATACAATTGATCAAAATTGGTTGGACAATCTGGTGCAATCGGTTTAATTGCCCCAGTCAAGTCAAAGCATGACAGTTGATGTCAGTTGGTCGCTTGGACATGATAAAGTCTGAGTAAGTGAATCAAAGTGACCTGATGTGACATAGACAATTGATATAATTGCCCGATGAAGTCAAGGTATATGAAGCAAAATACTCATTGAGACGTAGACAATTGATGTAATTGTCTATTGGATTATGTTTGATTGGTTGATCAATTGATAGTGTGTGCACGTGATGGATGGTTGTGGAGAATCATGGTAGCCCCGTTGAGACTAGGTCATTATGATAAATGCCTGATGTAGTCTAGGATTACCATGATCGATTACCTGTTGAGACCCAAAGATACTTGATTAGAGTATCTGCTGATAGTCTAGATGTGTGGGAGTCGATGTATCTGTGTAGATAGAGTAACTGGCTTAATTTTTTTGGATGAGTGAGGATGGGAAGCGATGAAGGGATTAGGATGATGTTGATGATCAAGATAGGGAGGGTGAGGGGGGATTCGATGTTAGATAGAAGATATGGAGGACTAGGACCAAGTCCTATGGAAGAAGATGAGTAAAATAGAGTATGCATTATTATGACTATGTATGCATGATATGCAGCTATTATGAATGTATGGATGGATGGAATGCAACAGAATGCAATATATACAAATGAGATGGAATGACGATCCATGGTGCTTTATTTTTCATCATTGAGCTTTAAAATGTTGTAAGAAAATACAAGCAACTTGACATAATGATTCAAGATGAACTGAGTATTTCTTACATGGATTTTGATATAGCAAGTTAATACAAGCAACTTGATATAATGGATCAAGTTGACCTGAGTATTGCTTGCAGAACAGACAAGGATTATCTCCTTTCATGCATGACTTGGATCGTCCTCCTTGATCTTAGGCTGATCATATCCTGAGACAAGTGCATACCGTAATAAGAGATAAAACCTTTATCCAGTTTGGATGAGGTAGGAGGAACTAAAGAAAGAGCATTGTACCTGCAAACAAATAGTATATACATAAAGAATAAAGAATATGGATCCTTAGTAATGGTTCATGCTCATATGGTCGAGGTATACGTTGTAGTCAGCAAGCTGCAATGATCTATGACTACATTTGGCATAAGATCATGTAGCCTGGTGAACTTCCCACGTAGACACCATTAGTACATGCCCTAGTACTTCATCGAAAATAATGCGCAAACGATACAAAACAATGCTGAAAAGATCCCGATATAGATAAACAAATGATTGTACTCACAAATCAACCAAGTATTTGATAGCTTAACATAATTTTCTTGTCAAAGAAAATGTCACTTTTGTCTTTGTTTCGATAAGGAAGGATGCATCCTTGTTTAAAGACATTTTTGACTGTTGATGTTGATTGTGTGGTTTGATTGATAAATGGTCATCATGTGAGTATTATGTCAATGTTTGTTTTGTATCTACGCGGATGAGTATGTACAAGGTGTTGTCATGTTTTTGGGTGATTTTTGATGGTTTTTCCGATGTTTTTGGATTTTGTGAAACATTTTTGAATGTTTTTGGATTTTTGCGAGATATTTTTTTTTGAATGTTTTTGGATTTTTGACAATTGCTTTGAATGAAGAACTTAATGAATCATAAGACAATGTAGAATCCACTTCCATCAATAGGTTAAAGGCATTGCCCCCAATTTTAGACATGACTATGAAAAAGTGAGATGCAAGATGTATGGAGTACTATCATAATTGCAGAGGAATAACAAGCCATGGTTTTGGATGGATGGATGTATGTATGAAGTAGATGCGATCGCAACAAGTCTGAAAGATAATGGAGCCATAGCCTTTACGAGTGGCGCCTTTTTGCTAGGTTTTCACCATCGTACTTACCCAAGGTGCCACCGGAGTGGTTGTTCACCGTTTGGATGCATGATTTTTCTTTACTTTTTTGAATGTTTTTGTATTTTCTTCAGGACATTTTTTTTATTGAAATGTTTTTGGTATTTTCTGGTATGTAGGGGAGCCTGACGCTCTATACACCTTAGGTATAAAACCATTTTAGGTGCATCCTATTGATTGGATCTGCAAGTGGTTCTCCTTCTATTGTAGCCAATTGATATACCCCAAACCCGAACACAGCAGTGACAACATATGGGCCCAGCCAGTTTGATTCAAACTTGCCCTGATGTTCTCTGTTTGGTTGGTTGTGAGGATTCTCTCGTAGAACAAGATCACCTACCTCAAATGTATGAGATCTAACTTGGTGATTATAGCTTCTACTCATGCGCTGCTGATAGGCTTTGAGGTGATTGTATGCAGCTTGTCGTTTCTCATCAAGTAACTCTAAGTCCTAAAGACGGGATACTCTGTAGGCTTCGTCATCGATGAGATTGTGCAAGGAAACCCATAATGATGGTATCTCGATATGGTATCTCGACCTCAATAGGCAAGATAGCTTCTACACCATAGACCAATGAATAAGGAGTTGCACCTGTAGGGGTTTGAATGCTAGTTCGATATGCCCATAGCGCTGGATTTAGTTGAACATGCCAATCATGGCCGACATCATTGACTGTCTTCTTTAGGATCCTCAATATGTTTTTATTGGATGCTTCGGCCTGACCATTGCCTTGTGGGTAATAGGGAGTGGAAAAGCGGTGTTGGATATGAAATTTCTCACAAAGTTCATGGACATCCTGATTTTTGAAAGGAAGACTATTATCTGTGATGATGGACATGGGTACACCATACCGAAAGATGATGTAGTTGAGGATGAATGAGGCGATCTGCTTGCCGGTGACTTGGGTAAGTGGAACAGCTTCGATCCACTTTGTGAAATATTCGGTAGCGGTAATAATGAATTTATGGCCATTGGATGAAGATGGATGAATCTTACCCACAAGGTCAAGGCCCCATTGACAGAAAGGCCATGGTGTCGTGATTGGTTGCAGTTCCTGGGCCGGTGCATGTATCAGGTCGCCATGAACTTGACATTTCTTGCATTTTCTGACAAAGTAGTAGGAATCCTTTTCCATAGATGGCCAATAATATCCAGCTTGCATGAGTTTCTTGGCTAGTGACGGACCACTTGAGTGAGTCCCGCAAATTCCTTCATGTACCTCTTCCAAAGCCTTTGTTATCTCATCTTGTTCCAGACATCGAAGGAGAGTACCATCAAGATAGCGTCGGTATAGGGTTTCGGCAATAATGGTATTGTAAAGCGAAAAATCGCGATCGAACCCTAGTTGCTCTCCCCTCTTCCAACTCCAAGGAGAGAGAAGGGAGATTCACTAGGGTTGATGGTTTTCACTTAGGGGAGAGACTTTACATTCAAAAGAGGGGTTGAAACCCACAAGATCCAATCCCACGCAATGCAAGATTGGATGCTAAATGCGTTTTAAGGGTTAAGACAGCAAGGCTACCCTCTTTTGTAAAGAATGTAGATAGAATGATTAAGCTAGGAATGCATAGAAAGTGACAAAGATTCGCTTATAAACTGAGATAGGGATATAGGATGAAGCTGCGGACCTGGAATTAGCAGTAAAATGTCGATACGGTGCTGTCCTGCAAATTTGAGCAAAAGTTGTCGGGACGATGGCGCCCGAGCGCCACGGTCCTCCGAAAAATCCGCGAAACGAAGGGGGATCTGTTCGTCTCTGCACAAGGATTCTAGATCTTCAATTTCAGCCGCGTACCTGCAACCTACACACAGAAAAGCGAAGACGATTGGGGGGTTAGGGATTAGGGGTTTGCCTTTAGGTCAAACCCCGGTTTTGGAATTAACCAAGAAATGAGCAAGTGCTGTAAATGTAAATGTATGTAAAACAAGTACTAATACCTTGTTCTAAGGATGTTTGTATCCTTATGTGTGAAGGTATAGATGTTGTATGTTGTATGTTGTAGCATGTAGTATGTGATCTCCTCTTCAATGGTTGAATCCTTGTCTTGAATGCAACACTTAGCCTTGAATGGAGACTTGAAATGATCAATTGCTTGAAAGAATGCTTGAATGCTTGAATGCTTGAGTATAGTTTCCACGCCTTTTCCCTCATGTGTGTCTCCATCCAAATGAGAGAGGAAAATGTAGTTTATATACTTGTCATTTAGGGCTGATAGACTGATTTTCCCAACCTTAGGTCGACCAGGAAATTTTATTTTCCAAATTGCAAACAAAAAGACCCGAAGTCCAAAGGAGACCGGGCCCAAAATAGGACCCAGGGACCAGGGCACTGGGCGCCCTGGTCCTGAAGGACCAGGGCACTGGGCACTCTGGTCCCACCTCCCGGGACAGCAGGGTGCAAGGAGGTTCAGGCCAGGGTGCTTGAAAAATGCAGTTTTCAGTGTCGTAATCAGGTTTCGGGGTCTCCATTCAGGTTGCGTGTTGCATTGCCATCGTAAAGACCGAAATGCAGTCGAAATTGCAAGTGTCACAATTTTAGGATGCTACATTTAGCCCCCACTTTAGTGGGAGTATAAGCGTACGCCAATACTTCCGGTAAAGTACAAGGAAACAACATTGAAAGACTTTCACCACGTCAAGGAGGCAAGATACACCAAGCCCCCAGTGGACTAAGGATCTTACGACTTCGATTGACAAAGTAAAAGGGAAGATCACGAGGGAGAACCATGACTGTCAGTAGTAAGGTTCCCTCACTATGAGTCATGCAAGAAAGATATCAAAAATTTTCAAGGCAAAGCTAAATTTGTCAAGAAATTCTCAAGTATCTTGAAAAGATATGAACGGGATGTATGCCCCCTACGTTAAAGCGATCGCACACACTTTACTGGGGGTGATTGCTTTAAGGTAGTGATACATATAAGAAATGAGAAAGGAGCACATTATCGCAAGGATTTAGCCCCCAAGTGTGAGATAAGCCCAAGGATAATAGACACAAAACACAAAGCACAAGGTGACTTCGCTTTCCT
This sequence comes from Cryptomeria japonica, assembly GCF_030272615.1. Classification (NCBI taxonomy): domain Eukaryota; kingdom Viridiplantae; phylum Streptophyta; class Pinopsida; order Cupressales; family Cupressaceae; genus Cryptomeria; species Cryptomeria japonica. Next base: position 124,851,021 of record NC_081414.1, read on the forward strand.
CGGGGTCAGTATGCTGTATGATAATTCATGTATATATATCATATGTATGTATGCATAATTGTTCATCATTCCCCAATCAAGGAAGGTCACCTAGAAGAAGGGAGCACATGTGTCTTTTGAGTCAACATGAGAGAAATCGAAAGAGATCTCAATGCTTTGCATCATCCTCAAGTAGACAACACCAAGGACAACAAATAGAAGAATGAGAATAACGTATAGAAGAAGTAACACAAGAGAGGAGAAGAGAATCTGCTATGCTAATGTAACTAGTCTAGCACGTCATCTACCCCCCGATCTTGCTGATCAATGTTTCAGGAAGGCAGGGAACATGCTAGAGGAGGAACATCCAACACAGCAGATGGAGCTATCACAAGATCCAAACAAGGGCTATGTTCATATCCCAAGCCACGGTGTTCTTGTCTAGGAGCTAGGATAAGTGCTTTAGAAAATTCGTTAGATAAATGGTTATCAATATCAACAAGTTCATATTCACTATCAGAAGCAAAAGGAGTAACATTTTCATCATGAATAACATTTTCATCTATAGCATCATCAAGATTTATAAAAATAGGATCTTTAATTCGCACAGGATCAAGACCATCATGCATCTTATGTTTAGGAGATTTCGGCTCAATCATCGGCTGAGGAGAAAATGGAATAATGCTTGTTGAAGGTGTTTTTGGGGATTGCAAAGTTTGAGCTCTAAGACGACGCTTTTGCCGGCGTTCACGTGCAGAACGATTTTGTCTAGTCTTAGTAGGAAGTTGAGAAGATTGAGGAGGAGGAATATTCTCATCCTTATCACTTGGGTGTTTAGGTTGTGGTCTCTTAGGTTGAATAATAGGAGAAGAAGAAGGTCTCTTCTCTCTATAAAAAGAAGGAGGCAGAACTGCTCCATACAAAGGAGGAATATTTGGTTTAGAAAGAAGACCAAGTCCATCATGACGAGGAGGGATAGGTCTACTTTTAGAAGGTTTATTAGGCATAGACATAGTCACATCCATGGGAACGGGTTGGGAATCTTCTTGAGGAAAGACATTAGTTTTATCTTTCAAAGGAAGAACTTCCTTCTCAAGAATGATAGGAATATCAAGTTTAGGTGTTCTAGGTTCACTTAGAGATAGGATCATATCTATTTTCCACTTTTGATAAGATTTGAAAAGATAATCACTTCGCGGAGGAAGAGATTGGAATTGTTTAGGCCCAAAAGTAATCAATAGGAACGCTAGAAGTTCTTTCAGCTGGTTTAAAGAGACTATGATTGACAGTAACAATTTCACCATTATGGGGAAATTTCAAACACTTATGAATAGGAGAAGCAATAGCTTTCATGGAAGATAGCCAAGGATAGCCAAGCTTCACACGAAATTGTTCGGAAGAAGGAATAATAGCAAAGTTCACATCAAGAGATTTGTTATGGACCTCAATAGGCAATGTAATAGAACCAATTGTAGGAGAAGAAAATGCATCAAATAGTTTCACAATCACATCTGTTTTGTCATATATCACTTGATTCAATTGCAAAGTAAAAAGAAATTCTTCAGTAATAACATTAACCATGCACGAAGGATCAATAAGCACTCCACGACAAGGTGTATTCTTGACTTTTGCAACTATGTATAAAGGACCATCAGGTGCCCTAATGGTTTCATTGGAATGAAATGTGATGGAAGGTTCTTTAGGGTTTTCTTGCTGCTCTACAAAGTTAATCACATTCAGAGTCATAGACACAAAACCATCAGATGAGAGAGAGGAATCATTAGCCTCAATTGCATTAGAGGTATGAGAAGGTAATGGATCAGTAAAAATCTAAAGATTTTGGTTAGGAGGAGCTACAGATGTATTGCCTTTATCATTCACTCCAGAAACAGAAATAGTATTATTATCAATCAAATCTTGAATTTTACCCTTTAAAGAAAAATATTTTTCAGTATCATGCCCAGGCTGATGATGAAATTGACAAAAAGCTTTGTTATCAAAATAAGGTAAAGTAATCTTTGCAGTATCAATTTGCCTTATAGGAGGAAGAGTAAGCAAATTTTGTTCCAATAACTTATTCATAATACTATGCAATGATTCATTCAAAGGAGTATACTTTCTTTCTTTCTTGAAAAATTTAGAAATAGGAGGCACACCTGATGCTGCATTCACATTGTTGTTGATGATGTTTTCATTGAATTTGATGGAATCTCTGTTTGGTTTAAACTTCCCAAATGGTTGTTGACTGCTATCACCCTTATCACTCAGAGCCATAGGATGTGATTGTTCCATTTGACTCATAGTCAGTTGATAATTGTGAAGAGTTGCACACAACTGGTGGAAAGAAGTAAACTCAGAAAACAGAAGTTTGTCTCGAATATCTTTTTGTAAATTAGAAATAAAGATTCTTTGAATATCATTGTCAAGCACTGGAAAAGAAATTTGAGCATACAAATGCTTATATCTACCAATGAAATCAGTCACTTTTTCTTTAACACCTTGTTTACAATGCATTAAATCAATCAAAGTAACTTTAGGACTTATATTGTTTTGAAATTGTTGAATGAAAGCATTTGCAAGTTGTTCGAAAGAAGTAATAGAATAGGAAGGCAACAAGCAATACCATTGTAGGGCTTTGTCTCTTAATGTTCTAGTGAACAGTTTTGCAAGCAACCTTTGGTCATAAGCAAAATCAGTACAAATTGTTTGAAAAGTCTTAACATGTGTTAGAGGATCTCCTTTACCATTATAAAGCTCCAATTGCGGGATTTCAACATGTTTAGGAGGGATAGCTCGAACAATGTCAAGAGAAAGTGGGCTCACAACATCAAATGTGGGCACACTAAACTTAGATTGATTCATAGAGGCAATTTGTTGCTGTAAAGAGGAGACAGTTTGTGCAAGATTGTTAATGGTCGCTTCAGTTGAAGAATTCATATTAGATGTGTTAGATTGAGATGGAGGTGTTATGTTATTGAAAGAAGGTAAAGAGTAAGGTGGTGGGACTCTATGATAATTAGTCATAGGAGATGATTGGACAGGAGGAACACTACAAGGAGGAATGGAATGGTTAAACGAATTGCCCCCTTGCGTCATGTTCATTTGTGGAGATGTAATAGGAACACTCATTGAAGGGACGAATGAAGAATTCGGATTAAATGAAGGAAGAGGGTTAATTGAAGAGGAAGGATTGCCCCCATGACTGGTGATCACAGGAGGAATGTCTTGTGTAGAAGTAGCCATTATGTTTGATGTAAAGGTAGGTATGCTAGCAATAGAAGTCATCAAAGGAATAGAATGATTGACTTGAGTAGGAGGTTGTGTATAACCCAAATTTTCAGCACAACTCTTCATAGGCATCACATTCGAATCCACGATGTGTGCAATACCACGCAAAATATCAATTCCATTCTTATCACTTTGAAGCATACGTTTTAGACCCTCAATTAAAGGAAGAGCTTGACTATCGGGATACTCATGAGACATCCATTGGTGGAAATCATCAAATTGGTTATCTAATTTTGAAAGTTGTTCTACAGAAACCTCATGGAGAGCTTCTTCATCATTAGGAGGATTAGAGGAATTACCCATGTCCTCGTTAAAAAGGCTATTCAAATTAGGTTCCATCTCCTCAGTAGTTAAACCTCGGAAAGACTTAATTCTATGGCTTCATCTAACGGGAATAGTGTAAGTAGGGCTTATTGTTGTAAAACTCATGCACTAGAAAGAGAGAGAAGATTTTGAATTTAGAGGTAGCAATTTGCAATAAAATCAGCCAATCTTCTGGATTTAAGCTGTTAAATGCAATCACGACAGTCTCCCGAAATTTCAGAAAAAATGTTCGGGACCGTGGCGCTCGGAGTGCAACACGGTCCTTGCAACTTTTTTCAAAATTTGCAGGGATGAAAGGTATGATGATTTTAAAGCTAATCTGAAAAAATTGGGTGATTTTACGATTTGTGGATAGGCCAAATTAAAGTTGCAATCTCGAAATTGAACCCTACCAAGATTGTCGAAAAATGCAAAATTTGAATTTTGAAAAAGAGAGGGAAACTGAAATTTTGAATTTTATGATTTTAGAGGGAATGTCAAGAGCAATGCAAATTTTGAAATTTAAAAATTGACTCAATTTCATGCAAAATTCAATTTTGAAAGCGGAAATTAAAGTTGTTGTAATTAAGCACTTAATTTCAAAAGTCACAAATTGCAAGAATTTGAATAAAGCACTGAAATTTTTAATGAATGATAACACACTTTTCAGATTTAGGACAGTAAGAACACAATTTTGACACAAAATTTTAGTTTTGATGATTTTTGAATGTTTAGAAGCCTTAATCCAAGCAATCACAAGACCAACTTTGACTGTAATTTTGAAGGTGTTAAAATTGATAAAATCAGCCAAAATTCTGGATTTTAGCAGGAAAATATAGTAAGATCTCGCTCCCAAAATTTTGGAAAAAATGTCGGGGACAATGGCGCTCGGAGTGCACACGGTCCTCGCAACTTTTTTCCAAATTTTCAGGGATGAAAGATATTGTGATTTTATTGTGGAATCCAAAGTTATAGCTGATTTGGAGATGTTTTGATCAGTGAAATTGTCGGACAAAGGTTGAATCAATAGGGTTTCAAAAATTAGGGTTTTGACACTTAACCACTTAATTTTCAAAATTAAAGCACAAATATGACTTGATAATTTGTAATAGAAGGGCAGATCTGAAACAAGCATTAACATTTAGACATTTCACAAGCTTAATTACTAAAAAGAAAATTTAGGGTTTTTATGCAATCACCTCTAAAATTTTGCAAAAGATCAAACATGGAAATGCAATCAAGGAATCCAATTTTCAGATCTAAGCATGAATAGTCAGAAAGGATGTTCATGTCGGGTTCACCAAAATGTAAAGCGGAAAATCGCGATCGAACCCTAGTTGCTCTCCCCTCTTCCAACTCCAAGGAGAGAGAAGGGAGATTCACTAGGGTTGATGATTTTCACTTAGGGGAGAGACTTTACATTCAAAAGAGGGGTTGAAACCCACAAGATCCAATCCCACGCAATGCAAGATTGGATGCTAAATGCGTTTTAAGGGTTAAGACAGCAAGGCTACCCTCTTTTGTAAAGAATGTAGATAGAATGATTAAGCTAGGAATGCATAGAAAGTGACAAAGATTCGCTTATAAACTGAGATAGGGATATAGGATGAAGCTGCGGACCTGGAATAAGCAGTAAAATGTCGATACGGTGCTGTCCTGCAAATTTGAGCAAAAGTTGTCGGGATGATGGCGCCCGAGCGCCACGGTCCTCCGAAAAATCCGCGAAACGAAGGGGGATCTGTTCATCTCTACACAAGGATTCTAGATCTTCAATTTCAGCCGCGTAACTGCAACCTACACACAGAAAAGCAAAGATGATTGGGGGGTTAGGGATTAGGGGTTTGCCTTTAGGTCAAACCCCAGTTTTGGAATTAACCAAGAAATGAGCAAGTGCTGTAAATGTAAATGTATGTAAAACAAGTACTAATACCTTGTTCTAAGGATGTTTGTATCCTTATGTGCGAAGGTATAGATGTTGTATGTTGTATGTTGTAGCATGTAGTATGTGATCTCCTCTTCAATGGTTGAATCCTTGTCTTGAATGCAACACTTAGCCTTGAATGGAGACTTGAAATGATCAATTGCTTGAAAGAATGCTTGAATGCTTGAATGCTTGAGTATAGTTTCCACGCCTTTTCCCTCATGTGTGTCTCCATCCAAATGAGAGAGGAAAATGTAGTTTATATACTTGTCATTTAGGGTTGATAGACTGATTTTCCCGACCTTAGGCCAACCAGGAAAGTTTATTTTCCAAATTGCAAACAAAAAGACCCGAAGTCCAAAGGAGACTGGGCCCAAAATAGGACCCAGGGACCAGGGCGCTGGGCGCCCTGGTCCTGAAGGACCAGGGCACTGGGCGCTCTGGTCCCACCTCCCGGGAAGCAGGGTGCAAGGAGGTTCAGGCCAGGGTGCTTGAATAATGCAGTTTTCAGTGTCGTAATCAGGTTTCGGGGTCTCCATTCAGGTTGCGTGTTGCGTCGCCATCGTGAAGACCGAAATGCAATTGAAATTGCAAGTGTCGCAATTTTAGGATGCTACAGGTATATCGAGCAGTTTGGCGAATGAAGGTTTTACATTGGTTATTTGATTGGTTGGGAGGAAGGGTGTGATCACGGAGATAGGTGTAGAACTCACCGTACCATGGGGATTCAGAACCGACAAGGTGACATATCATCTTGGATTCGAGGATATCATAAGTGGGGATCCAAAGCTGTTCTACCAAGAACTCGTAGTGTGTTGAATTTTGTGGAAGATCTAGGAGAGATGCGATGGTAGCCATAGCGTCAGCAACTCGATTCTGATTTCTTGGTATCTGCTCAAAAGTGATAGTAATAAATGATGTCTTTAGAGTGTCCACCATTTGCTTATATGGCATGAGTTTATCATCTTTGGTCTGATATTCATCTGTTGCTTGTCGAATGACTAGTTGGGAATCGCCATATACTTGTAGTTCTTGTAATTTCCATTGTACAGCTAACCTGAGTCTTGTGATCAAGGCCTCATACTCTGCTATGTTGTTTGTGCATGGAAATGTGAGCTTGTAAGACTTCGGGATGCTATCACCTTGAGGTGTGATAAATAGAATGCCTACCCCCAAGCCATGCCTAGTGTATGAGCCATCAAAATATAGTTTCCATGGTTGTGCTGTTGTGATCATGAATATCTCTTCATCTAGAAAATTGGAAATGAGAGGATGATCGCCTATGAGTGGTGCATCGGCCAACTGATCTGCAATAACCTGACCTTTGATAGCTTTACGGTCCACATACTCAATGTCAAATTCACTTAGAATCATCACCCATTTGGCCAAGCGACCTGTCAATGTTGCTTTGCTAAGTAAGTACTTGAGTGGATCAATCTTTGCGATGAGTTGTACCTTGTGTGTTAATAGATATTGCCTCAGTTTAGTGGCTGCTAAGATTACTGCTAGGCAAGCTTGCTCAATAGGTGTGTAATTGAGTTCATAGCCAACCAGTGTGCGAGAGATGTAGTATACAACACACTCTTTGCCTTCTGCATTATGTTGTGCTAGTAGTACACCCAATGTTGTACTTGTTGCTAAGATATAAAGTAACAACGGTCTACTTGAATCTGGTGGCATCAACAATGGTGGATTCATGAGATAGTCTTTAAGCACCTGAAATGCTTGTTGGCATTTGTCATCCCACTGAAAGCGGATGCTCTTGTGTAGCAGGTGTGTGAATGGGTGACACTTATCAGCCAATTGTGCAATGAATCTGCGGATGGATTGAAGTTGTCCTTGTAGTGTTCTTAGCTGACTGATATTCCTTGGAGGTGGCATGTCCATGATTGCTTTAACCTTTGCTGGATCGACCTCAATGCCTTTGCTTGAGACAATGTATCCTAGAAGCTTCCCAGAGGTCACTCCGAAGACACATTTCTTTGGGTTGAGTCGAACATGGTATTGTTCCAATCTATCAAAGATTTGATCTAAGATGTGGAGATGCCCATCTCTAGTGAGTGATTTTGCTAGTAAGTCATCCACATAATCTTCCATCATAGTATCCATCATGTCATAGAAGATGGTGGTCATTGCTCTTTGATAGGTTGCTCCTGCATTCTTTAGACCAAAAGGCATTACATTCCAGTAGTATGTGCCCCATGGACATGTGAAGGCTATCTTATGTTGGTCCTCTGGTGTGATATTTATTTGATTGTATCTTGAAAAGCCATCCATGAGTGAAAGCATGGCATGTCCTGTTGTCAAATCCACTATGATGTCGATATTTGGTAGGGGGAAGTCATCCTTAGGACATGCCTTATTTAGATCTCTGAAGTCAGTACAAATGCGGATGCCCCCTTTTGGTTTGCCAACTAGCACAATGTTAGAGATCCATTCTGCATAATCAATTGGTCTAATGAAACCAACATCCAGGAGTTTCTTGAGTTCTGTTTTGACTAGCACTGCAATCTGAGGATGCATCTTATGAAGCTTCTGCTTGACAGGTTTGGCTCCTTCTGCTACTATGAGATGATGCATAACTAAATCAGGATCAAGCCCAATCATGTCTGCATATGACCATGCAAAGTTGATCTGACGCTACTGGAAGAACTCTATAAATTTAGGCTGTTCCTCTAGAGTGAGAAGAGATGCCAGATGTATGAGATGAGGATTTTCAAGAGTCCCCACATTGTATTTTTTGGTCTCCTCGATGAGAATTGTTGATCGTTCCTGTTGTGCATTAGCAGGGAGGATGTCAAACCCTTCATCCTCAGGTGCCTCAGAGAGGTTTTCACCGTTGGATACGCTCTTTCTTTTTACTTTTGTCAAATCAAATAGTGCCACAGTGTGGTTTTCACTGGAAGATCCATGTTTTATTGTTATATTTTTGCAGCTGAAAGGTTTGGCATTCACCCCGAAGTATGCTGCGCTATTAAGTTCAATGGCAAATCCAGCTTTGTGACCCCCACTTGGTAGATTATCCCTTAATTCCAAAAAGTCAATGATAGCCTCATCGTTTTGGAAGAGGTCAAGACATGGAGGATTTGATTGGTTCCATTCGATGAGTTCAGGGTGGATAATGGGCATTACATCATCGATTAGGTTAAGTTTGTTAGAGGTATCAGTGAGGGTTAAGATAGTGTGGCGAAGGTCGTTGATGGTACTTTCCCTGTCAGAATCAGGCGTAGGATGAGACATAGGGTCTGTGGAAGATGTTTCCAGCTCAGGTACCCAAGTGGTCTTTATCTGTGCTTCTCCATAAACAGGGATGTCTTTGCATGGTGGAGGTGGTGATGTGCCTTCCTCATCTAAAGTGTTAAGCTATACAAAATCAAATTCCCACTCATGTGAGTCGGTCTCTGAATCACTTTCTAGCATCTGATTGCTATACCATATTGGGATGTCGCTGGAGTTGAATACTGCAGGCATGATTGGTTTATGTACCTTTGTAGTGATCGGTGCTGCAGGAATTTTGATAGGGATTAAAGGATTTGTTACTGGAAGTATCGGCAGTGTTGACTTAGTGGCTTCTATTAGAATGGCTGGTGCCATAGATGTTGCTGCGAGTTTGGATATAGTTGTTGCTGCGAATGGTTTTATTGATGTGATGGCTACCGCAGATGGGATTACTAGTTCGATTGGTGGGATGTTTGGCATTGGTGATGGTTGCGGTGGAGTTGTGAGCCTTGATGGGGCAGTGGGGATAGTGCTTGATGGTGCTTTGATTATGAAAGGTGTCCTCTTTGCAGTAGGTGGGCAAAATGGTTTGCTGGGTTTTCCTTTGAATCTGAGTTTAGGAAGGATCTCTTTTTCAAAGCCTAGGCTTGTATTACCTTTGGGCTTGAATTCTGGTAGTAGAGGTTCATGTCGTCCTTGTTTGTAGTATCCCAAAGCACTCTGACCATCATATCCCATTCTTTGCATAATGAGGAGGCCTTTGCCATACTGTTCTGTAGGAAGTGTAACTTGCGGTTTATCAATGGTGATGGGATCTTTATAGATCCATTCCGCTAGGTCCTCATCTTGTGTCTCTTCCTCTTGACTCTTTCCAAGGATGAAAGGCGTCAAGGCACATGCTGGCATGATTAGTGGTTGCTGGAGTAACTGCTATGGTTTACCATGTGTTCTAGGAGAAGTGGGCATTTGTCCCACACAAAAGAGCTGACTCAAGTTGTATTCTCCAGGACCTTCCTCTGCTACTTTCATCTTAAGCTTTTCTTGCTTGGGTATAGGGGTGTTTGAACTGGCAAGAGAGGCGGGACTTACATATGATGTGGAGGAAATGGCTTCCCTATTATTAGGAACAGTAATTTTTGGTTGATGGCTAATATTATGGCAAAATGCAAAGGGATTTGCATCACCCAGGATTGTGATCTCTACACCGTTATGTGGGAACTTGATACATTGATGGTAGCTAGATGGAACGGCTTGCATGGCATGTATCCAAGGTCTTCCTAACAATAGATTGTATGGCAGAGGAAGGTCCATAACCTGACAGATGATGTGCTTTACCACAAGGCCCACTCGGATTGGTAGTACCACAGCTCCTTTGGAGGAACGCTCTGCATCGTCATAAGCTTTGATTGTGATCTTCTTGCAAGGATCCACTGATTCTATGGCATATCCCAATGTTGTGACCAACTGTAGTGTACAAATATTCAGGTCTGCTCCATTATCTATCAAGACTCGCTTGATCCTATGTTGGTTGATAAAGCCTTCAATGTGGAGTGAAGCGTTATGAGGTTGCTGGAAGGAAGAGTTGTCACTTTCGGAAAAAGTGAGGCAAGGTGATGACTTTAGACTTCCAACCATGGCTTGAAATTGGTCTGTATTTAGGTTTGCAAAGACTGACGCCTCTTGGAGTGCTTGATCCAAGATAGTTTTATGAGATGGTGATAGACGTAAAAGCTCTAAAATGGATATAAGCACAAGGGTTTTGCCTAATTGTTCCACAAGATTGTACTGCTTTGGGATGGAGGTGGTGCCTTGTGGAGCTGCCTTGATGGTAACTTTGCCGCAACGCGTAACAACATTGCAATTTGAGTTGGGATTTTTGAAGGTTATGGTTGCAACTTGTTCATTGGCATCATACAAATGATTTACAGTGTAATTATATGCAGCCTACGTATAATCAGTGGTATCAGTGCCTCACCTGGAAGTGGAAGGACCCCTTTGATCTTGTGATGGAAGTGGATTTTTGAACATCAGATGATCTTTATTTGTTGTTTTTGGGTCATGTCCTTCAATTTCAATTTCTCCTCGGTTAATAAGATCTTGAATGAGATCTTTCAATCGGTGACAATTACTTGTCTTGTGTCCTCTTCCTTGATGGAATTCATAGTGTTCAGTATCTCTCCACCATGTCGGTTTGACCTAAGGCTCATAGTTTGATAGTTTAGGTAGAGTGACCAAATTCTGAGAAATGAGTTGTCGCAAGACAGTTTCAATGGGTTCCCCTAAGGGAGTTTATGTGCATTTCTATTTTTGCTGACGAGGTCTAGGTTCATCATGAGATGTGATGCGACCTTGATTGGAAGGAACATTTGTGTTATTCTGAGGTGGAGGATTTTGTCCTGCAAACCGAACCATAGGTTGTGCATTTTGGATAGTTCGAGCATCCACAACCCCATTGTTGACGATATTCTTATTCTTGTTCCAGAAGTTTGGCTTATCACTATTGAAGCGCGGGCAAGGACCATCTTTTGGTTCATTAAAGATTTTGATGAGTCCTTTCTTGATGAGTGCCCTTTCACATTTTAAACCCTTGGTGATCATATCGTTAAAGGAGTCTGTGTCTTTGACATCCAAGTGAAATTCCATTTCTTCATTTAAGTTGGAAATGAAAATTTCCACTAGTTCTCGTTCAGGTAACTGAAGAGAACGTCTGCTAGACATTTGACGCCATCTTTGCACGAATACTGAGAATTGTTCACCTGGTTTTTGTTTGGTGTTGCACAGATCAGCCATGGTGATGTCGCGTTCAATGTTATGAGAGTAATGAGCTAGGAACTTTTGGATGAGTTCCTCAAATGTTCTAATGCCACCTGGTAGTCGGGAAAACCATGATGTGGTTGTTCCTCCCAAGCTTTGGGGAAAATGGCACATTAGGTAGGTGTCTTCATATGCCACTTCCAGACAAGCGGAATGAAATTCTCAGACATGATCACGGGGATCCCCGTTTCCTCTATATTTTTCAAATTTGGGTGTTTCTAATCCTCGTGGAAAGGGTGGCATGTAAAGATTCCTATCAAAAGGATAGGGACAGATGTCATTGAGTGAGAATTGGTTAGTCTTGACACCACTATGAATTTGTTGGGCGAGATTCTCGACTTGTTGCCGCAACATCTCCATTTCATTTGGAGGAGGTGGTGGGTTACCTCGAGGAAAGTTATATCTGATGGGATCTCTACCTCTTTCTTCTTCATGGCAACTTTGTCTTTCTGAGGCTTGTCTTAATTGGGCAAGATCAAAGTCAGAGGGGAGTTTGGCCCCTTCTTGAGCAAGCTTTAAAAAGTGAGCATCCGCATTGCTCCTGAGTATTTTGTCAAACAATCTGTTAAAGAGAGGGTTATGCTGAGCCCTTTCTATTGTTGTAGGAGTAGGAGTACTTGGGTTTTCGTCATTTGCATTTCCTCCAAGTGCTTCTTGAAACTCATTGAGATTTTCCTCTTCTTCTTCTTCTATTTCTATTTCTCGTTGACTTGATTGGGATCGGGTTTGAGCCATTTTGTTTATGAGTCTTTGTTGAAATTGCATGAAAATGATGATGAGTTTTGGATGAAATGAGAGATTTTGATGATTGGTGAATTGTGTGGTATGCAGATCTCTAGCACTTTTAAGGTAGATGTAACCGAAATTCCTTCTTTGAATTGTTTGCTTGTTTGATAAGTTTTTATGTGATAAGGTGTAGAGAAATCTGAGATGTGTTACAGATTTTGACTACCTAGCAATGAGAGGATTCACTCATGAACTAGTTTTAACCTGCATAGATGTGTCTCTTAGGATGAGCTTATCCTAGATGTAGAAACAATCTAAAAGTGATGTGATGTTTTTGATTCAAGCAATATCTAAAAAGGAATCTTGGGACAAGAACCTCTTAATGTTTTGAGAGTTGGAATGGATTGATGATGAAAGGATGATGTATGAGTGAGATGATGGATGAAAATGTTTTCAACTTCAAAAAACTTTGTGTTACAAATAGGACAAACTCTATCTCTTCCCTTTCAGGTGTTGGTGGTATTTCTCGGGCTGTGTTGTATGTGATACAGACGTTTGGGAAGAAGTTGGGATTAATCTTTCCTCCTTGGTTTTTGTGATAACTCAGAGCTCTATATTGCATAAAAGCTCTGCGGTTCAATGATTCGAAATCAAATTTGTTTGTTTTACCTTGAAGGTAGAAACGTATGCGATGCAGAAAGACTCTATGTGAGACAAAGATTTGTCTATTTATATAGAAGAACTTCCTTCTTTTGATCAAAGCCTTTGAGCTTAATGGTCTTCTTTTCAAGTTGATATTCTGATGATGCTTCTTCTTTCGCAAGATGTGAAGAATGGTCATAAAATTTTGACTCTTTTTTGTTTTGTACTTTGTTTTTGGTATTTTTGTTTGTTTTTGAGAAATGTTGGATGAATACTTTGTTTTTGGGATTGATTTTCTGATTTTTCTTTGACAAGAAAACAAAGCAAGCACACAAACACAAGAATGTTGCCTCCAAAGGCACAAAATGAGTATGGGTCTAGATCAACCCAATCCTTGGACTTGTATATAACCCTTCCTTTAGATGTATTTTAAGGTGTATTTCCAAAGCCTAAAGTTGGCTCAATTTGCACTAGGTCTTTAAAATGAACATACTTCAAACACTTTTTATCCCTAAGGTCAAATGGCCAGTTGTGATAAATTTAGCCCACGTCTTGATATTTCTTTGACTTTGGTACTACATACCTTATGAATCCCGCCTTGGCAGATAAGGATGTGATATACTAAGTCTTGCACGAGCATAACAAATAGATGATCCCTATGATGGGGGAGTCACCACTTTTATCAAGCCACAAGTGACTTTTCAAAAAGCTATGTTTCTACTCAAGGAAATATGTATGGTGAGTATCTTGGGAGCAAAACCATCTATGCTCTTGCACTAAATTATATCACAAATATCCTCAATCAATAGAACGGGTGGGCTACTACTTAAAAGTGTTTAGTCATGTTCGATGTTTTTGGACATAAGTTCATTCTACAGTGACTCACTTAAGAGCCTTGTAACTAGTGGTGGGGCCCATTTGTCCTTTTGGCCAGTTACACTGTAGGAACAGCTATACCCAAGGCTACAGTTTTCGCTCACACCTGATTTCTATAGCGGCTCGAAGGATTTACCGCTCAAGGTCGTTCCCAAGAGTGATGTGTCTCTTGGCAGGCCTCTCTTAAAAAGATAAAATTTTGAGTGTTACTAATGCTTTTCTCTTGCACCTAGGACCACGAAAGCCAAGGGAGAGGATAATGTGTGTTAGAAGTAGGACCACTCGACCAACTCTTTGCACAAGTGTGCCAAGCACGAAAAACACTTGTTCTTTTTAATCTATCATTGCAATGTGATCTAACTATTTGGAGATGTTGCTCCAACAATCATGGTGTTCTTTTTAATTTTCAAAGGCAATTGTTTGAGTAAACTAGAATTTGAAAATCCTGGTCAACTTAATGAAAAACACATTTGCATGAAGTAAAATTGCTTTAAAAATGAGACAAGTTGATTGTGAATTTTATTTGCACAAAAAATGGAAGTGTGGATTGTGAGTTTTATCAGAAGGTTGCGTGTTCGATTCACGTCGGGTTCACCAAATGATGCTCTGCAAAAAGGATTAGAAAATCTGTTTGATGGCAACACACACAAGAGCACAAGAAACAAACGTTAGTGTTAGCAACAAAAGATTATCCTAAACAGGCATATCAAGAGAGATATTAAGCATGAAATAGAAAGCATATAAACATAGAATAAAATAGCTAATCAAGATGCTCATAGTTGCTCCTCCCTTATTCCTCTCCTCTCCAAGTCCCAAATGAGTGTAGCTCTCAGCTTTTAGCACTAGCCATGGATGCCATATGGAGATTCAAGATGGTTGAATATGATAAGCAAATGCTATGCAAGTGTAGATAGTGATGCTATGAGAAAACTCTATGCTAATGCCAGTATAACAACAATACTCTAATGCTTCCTTCTTGCTTGAGGAGAAGGGTTCTATTTATAGAAGAAATGGGGAAATGAAGGGTTAAGATTGAATGGTTTAATCAAGGGCCAAGTTTGAAAGTTGGGGATCCATGTGCACAATTGGCACCAATAAAATGGTGACAAGTGTCAACATAGGATTGGGTTGAGAGAAGAGGTTGGAGGCATTAAAGGCCTGAGAAGACCTCATGGTTATCTAGAGGCTAAGGGTCAAGTCCAAATTAAGATTACCCACTCGATTAAGAGTTAATCCAAGGATAAACCTTTGTGCAAATGTTTAAGAGATAATCATGGTCAAAGCATTAATGGCCTGATGAGACCTTTGGGTTGGGTAGAGGTTGAGTCAAAACAAATGTTTTAACCATGTGGGAGGGTTTGAGGTAACCATTAATGGTTATTGGAGACTTTGGGGATTAAGTGGTTGAAGGTTGAAAGCCTTCAATGGTTATCAAAGACTTTGAGCCATTTAGTGGTTGAAGGTTGAAAGCCTTTAATGGTTATCAAAAACTTTGAGGGTTTGAGAAGTGACTTCCCTTTTGCTTAGGAATGTGACAAAGTTTAGAGAAGGGGTTAGGTTATTTAGAAGTGATTAGAAAATTCTAGAAGGGGTTTAGGCATGCAAGTGGATTCTGTAGGAAAATGCAAGTGGGAGAAATTTTGGTATTTTCAATTAAAATAAAATCATTTATTTCAATTAAATGGTGTAATTTGCATTTGGATAAATATTCAAATAAATATTAATTTATTTAAATGAGAAAAATGAAGATAAAGCATTAAAATGCTTGAAGACTTTGAGGGAAACCATTAAAGGCTTGAAGACTTTAAGGAAAACCATTAAAGTCTTAAGAAGACTATAGAAGGAAGCCATCAAGTTTGAAGACTTTAAAGCCATCAAGTTTGAATACTTTAAGGGAAACCTTTTAAAGGTTTCAAGTGGGTGAGGATAAATAGGATTTTAAATAAATAATTTATTTAAAATAGTTGTGCAACTTGCTTTTGTAGGAAAATACAAGTGGGTGGAGGATAAAGGTGATTTAAATAAATTATTTATTTAAAATAATTGTGCAACTTGCATTTGTAGGAAAATGCAAGTGGGTAGAGGATAAAGGTGATTTAAATAAATGTTAATTTATTTAAATGTGAAAGGTGGGATTTTGGGGGATTTAAATAAATATTAATTTATTTAAATGTGAGAGAATATTTAATTAAATAAATATGATTTATTTATTTAATTAATGGTCTGAATTTGGTTAAGTGAATTAAATCAAATAAATAGAATAATTTATTTAATTAATAGGAGAAGAGGGTTAAGATGAATTAATTAAATATTAATTTAATTAATTATTGATTGATGGTTAAATAATCAAATAAATACTAAATATTCATTTAATTAAGTGGACATATTTATGTGACTACAAACACTATTTGATAATTTTTTATGATATAATTATCGCATAAGCTTTATGCTCATGAAGGTATCACATTACGATTTTTGCATCAACATAGTGGATTCTGTTGATATAATTCGAAGGGATGTATTTTTATGGTATATAATCCCACCTTTTCATTTATTATCATGCATTTCAGTTGAAGTGATTATCATAAATGTTGGTGTAAATAAATATTCATTATGGATATTATTACACTTTACTTAAGTTAACTTAGGATAATGCATTTCTTCATAGTTTGGATTTGAGACACTTAGGGAAGTGTGCACATAGGGATAGAGCTTGTAGGAGAAATTCCATCTTTTGTGGTCTTGTTTTGTTGTTACACTCCACATTCGGTGGGTCATCCACCTCTTGTGGGATATTATATTATTTCTCCTACCTACCCCTAGTATTTCTTACCTACCCTTGTTTCTCATTGAGCCACATGTCATGATTGTGTGCTCGTACATCCATATGGCCTTACCTATATAAGAAGGCCTATATTCATTGTATTGGTGAATCTAGTTGATCATTTTTCGTATTGATGAGAATACAATTTGTTCTTCTCATTTGTTTGTCTCTATTTTTCATACTTTTCATTGTGCCCTTGATCTTGGAAAAATCTCACATGGTATCAGAGCTATTGGGGCTTCATTGATTGGTTTTTGGAGACATCGTGGAAGGCTTCTATTTTTGGATCTGAGGTACTACATTTTTTTGAGGCATCTTAGAGCATTTTTGACCTCACCATTGCATCCAAGAGGCCATTTCCATAAAAATCAAGTATAAATTTGACCTATTTTGGTGAAAATTGATTTTTGGGTGTGGAGGAAATTTTCTGCCCAATTTGGGTGGTACAGTACAAAATTTTCGGATTTAAAAAAAAAAAAAAATTGAAAAATTATTTTTGGGATCTGTTCCTTCTACCCAGTCAGCAGCACCCAGTTAGCACCTAGTTAGCGCCAGTCAACATTTTCTTTGGAAATTTTTAGACCCCTCTCTGTTGAGCAGTTTGGATTTTTGGATCAACTTTGGAGGCCCATAACTTACTCAATTTTGCTCCTTTTTGGGTGCAATTTTTTTTGATTTGGGCTAATTTTTTGTGCTCTTCACAGTGGTGAGGTGTTTTTTTGGTTTTGGTGCATAGGTTTTTCGTAATTTTCAGATTTCTCAGTTGTACCTGTCTAATCCTCAATTCTATAACTTCAAAGGCCTCTTTTGAGCTCATACAACCTCCTTTTCAGGTGCCATTTTTTTTGAAAGTGCATGTTTTTTCATCTACTTTCATAATCTATGATCATATTTTAGATATTTTAAGTAGAAATTTTACTTTCAGATATTGGTCTTATTTGGCCTATTTGGTACTTGTAAATTGCTTGGATCTTAGTTTAGATATCTTGCACTATTAGTTTGAGTCTCTTTTGGCCTTATTGAGGTAGTTGTAAAATTGAAATCAGAAGTCCACTTTGCCATTTTTTGTAAGTGGCCCATTGTACATGCACTAATATAAAGTGCCAAATCATCACTTTTGGGGGGGTTCTTTGATTGAGTGAATTTGGGGGGTGTCTTGTGTGATTGTGCCTCTCTTTCCTTGTGCTCTTTCATTTTTGTTGCAATGAGTCCTCATAAATTTCCACCTTTAACTCCACATAATTATGCATCATGGAAAATTAAAGTATGGAGCAAATTAATGGAAAAAGGTCTCATGCATTACATAGATGGAACAATAGCACCACCACTTGATCCTAAGGCTGATCCTAATGCTTAATCAGAATGGCTCACTAAGAATCGCATGGCTCTTGGAACTTCGCGCAAGTATGTATTAGATGACCTCATCTTTCATATTGAGAAGTGTACTACAATCAAAGATGCTTGGGATATGTTTCAGAAATTGTATGGTCAAATTAATGAAATCAGAGGTTATAAGATTGACAATGAGATCACCAACTTGGATCCCAAGAGTTTTGATACAATCCAAGATTATGTCACCAAAGCAAATGAGCTAAGAGCAAAGCTTAAGGATTATGGAATTGACAAAAAGGATGCTTAGTTGATATTCAACTTGTTGGACAAGCTTGCACCAGAATATGTAGCATTTGTGTCTAGCTTCCAAACTCATTGTTTGACAGTGGGGAGTTCCTATGTTATGCCTTCATTTGATGCTTTCACAAAAATGTTGATATTGGAACAATCTAAGTTGTTGAACATGGGGTTTCTCAAGTCTTCAAAGTCCAAGGCTTTGGTGGCTAATCAAGGGAATCAAGGAAGTCAAGGCAAAGATTCCAACAAGAAGAAGAAGCAATCTAAGTCACAACCACAACAGGAAAAAGGACAATCATCCTCTCCATCACAAGGCATTTTTTCATCCTCTTCCAAGAAGGGGACACCACCTAAGAAGGATAAACCAATTTGTGTATATTGCAAGAAGTATGGTCATGATGAGCATCGATGCCACACCAAGCAAGTTGATGAGTTGACAAATCTTCTCAAGAAAAACAACATCAACTTGCCATCCACCTACACAAAGAAGGATTCAACTCCTTCCTCTTCCTCACAGTCTAAGGGTAAAGGGCAAGCATTTATGGCTACTATAGGTTCTTCATAGCAGTGGATACTTGACTCAGGTGCCTCATATCACATGGGTTCTACAAAGGAGCAGTTTTCTTCATTGGAACCATCTAAGGTACCTCACATTTACATAGGTGATGATACACAAGTAGAGGTTGAAGGGAAAGGTTCGGTTGACATGGATGATGGAACTTTTGAGAATGTTCTCTACGTTCCTAACTTGTCTACCAACCTTCTCTCTATCTACCAAATCACTCACTATGGGAATGGGAAAAAGGTTGAGTTTACACCAGATTCAGTTGTGGTCAAGGAACTTGATGATGATGCCTTGCTAGCAGTGGGACAAGTCAATGACAACTCAAGGCTTTATTCATTATCCCACTTTATGCCAAGTTCACCTTCTAGGGCCTTTCTTACTCATTCAACTTGAGAAAGTAAGCTATGGCATGAGCGGATTGGTCACCTCAACTACTTCTATCTTCAACAGCTCAACAATAAAGACACGGCCATAGGTCTACCTTGAATTAGTTTTTTAGAGGGTGTATGTTTAGGTTGTTCCATGGGCAAGCATCCTGAGGAAAATTTTGATAAAGGGAAAGCTTGGAGAGCTTTGGAAGTTCTTCAAATTGTTCACAGCGATGTAGTAGGTCCATTTCCAACACCTTCATTTAGCAAGGCCCGTTATGTCCTCACCTTCATTGATGACTACTCCCACTTCACTTGGGTCTACTTTCTTATTCATAAGAGTGAAGTATTTGACAGATTTCAAGACTTGAAGACTCATGTGGAGAAGCAATTCGAGAAAGTGGTGAAGATTCTTCGCACAGATAATGGAAGGGAATATGTGAACAAAAGACTTGAGGATTTTTGTACATTTGAGGGGATTGATCTTCAACATTCTGTAGCATACACTCCACAATAGAACAGAGTTGCAGAATGCAAGAATAGAACTGTCAAAGAAATGGCTAGCTGTATGGTTCATGCACATTCTTTTGATCCTGCTTTTTGGGCCGAGGCTATCAGTTGTACCACACACATCCAGAATCGGGTTCCTCACAAAGCTTTGCAAGGTATTACTCCTTTTGAGGCTTGGGCTAGTAGGAAACTGATTGTGAGACATTTCAGAGTCTTTGGGTGTCCAGCATGGGATCGCATACCTCCAGAGAAATGCAAGGCATTGTAACCTCAGAGTCGGCCTTGCATATTTGTTGGATATCCTGAGGGTGTTAAGGCATATAGATTGATGGATCCTGAGACACATGAGGTGTTCATTGAGAGGAGTGTTCACTTTGAGGAAAGCTCTCCTAGCTTAGCCTCTCTACCTCCTCCACCTTCCTCCATTGTGGATAGTGATGCTAGTGATTCAGATGATGAGACTCCTTCAACTCTGACTCACAGGGTTACACCTCCATAGGGTCCACTTGAAATTGAGGAGCCTCATTCTCCACCTCCACCTATACCTTGTTGGGCTTGGCAGACACTTGAGTTTGTGGGTTCTCTTGTTGGGGATCCTTCAAATACACGGAGAACTCAATCACAACATTAGGATCTTCCACATACATTCATTGCTACTGCTTCCGATCCACAGACATTTCAGGAAGCATCAAGGGTTCCTAAGTGGGACCAAGCTATGGAGGAAGAGTATAGTTCCTTGATAAGGAACAACACATTGGATTTAGTCCATCTCCCTAAGGGGAGAAAGATGGTTCGATGTAAGTGGATCTATTGGACCAAGTATGCTGCGGATGGTAGTGTGGATAAGTATAAGGCTCGGCTTGTTGCGAAAGGTTTCTCTCAGGAAGGTGTTGACTATACTGAGACCTTTACACCCATACCCAAGATGAACTCCATTCGCTTGACACTTGCTATTGTTGCAGCTCATGGTTGGGTTGTACATCAGATGGATGTGAAGAGTGCTTTTCTTCATGGTGACCTTGATGAGGAGATTTATATGGAGCAACCACAGGGTTTCATCCAGGATACTTCCTTGGTTTGCAAACTAAGGAAATCTCTCTATGGCCTTAAGCAGGCCCCCAGGGCTTGGTATGCCAAGATGGATTCCTTTCTTCTCTCAGCAGGGTTCACCAGGTGTCATTTTGATCTGAATGTCTATATTTTGTGACAGGATGACTCTCACTTGATACTTGTGCTTTATGTTGATGATTTGATCATTACAGGGAGTACCACATCCATCATTAGCAAGGTCAAATCTCCTTTGCATGACAAATTTGCTATGATTGACTTGGGTCTTTTGCACTACTTTCTCAGGATAGAGATTTCATAGTCACCTTTCAAGATTACACTATCGCAGCCCAAGTATGCTCTTGATCTACTTGCATGCTTTCATATGGCTGATTGTAAGCCTACATCGACTCCCTTTCTTTTTGGAGTCAAGCTTGAGGCTCAGTGTTCTTCTCCACTAGTCGATGCCACTTTGTATCATCAGCTTGTGGGTAGTCTCATCTACTTGACCCATACACACCTTGATATTTCATTTGCAATTGGCATGGTTTCCTGCTTCATGCAGGAACCACATGAGCTTCATTGGAAAGCCACCAAATGCATCCTTCATTACATCCAAGGTACACATCACTATGGGATTCACTATCTAGCAGGAACAGTACTTCACTTGGTTGGTTACATAGACTTCGATTGGGCTAGCGATCTTGATGATCGTAAGTCTACTTCTGGTTATAGTTTTCACCTTGGTTCAGGCCCCATTTATTAGCAGAGCACATGCTATTTCTCTTTCTTCCACTGAGGCTGAGTATTGAAGCACTATTAATGTAGTGACTGAGACCATTTGGCTTCAACAGATTCTCACAGAGTTTGGGTTCACCACTCCATGACTGATAGTTCTACATTGCAACAATTAGAGTGCTATTGCTATCTCGAAGAACCTGATCCAACACCAGTGGACCAAACACATCAAGATTCATATGCACTATATTCGAGAGCTCATTCAGGAGTAGGTCATTGATTTGCAATATTGTCCTACAACGGAGTAGGTTGCAGACATATTCACCAAACCTTTCACCGAGAGTAAGTTCCAGTAGTTGCGAGCTCTCTTAGGGGTGCGAGATGTGTCATCAAGGGAGGTCAACTGACTTCTCCTTCCTCTCTTATGGGGGGGACTTTTTCCTCTTTGAGCTTTTGTCCTTCTTCTTTGAGAGTCTTTTGTGCTTTCATCTCTCTTTTGGGGGGGGAGTTTTTTCCCACTGGGTTTTCTCCTTTTCTCTGTTTGTGAGAGATTGCATTGCATGGTTTTTCTTGCATTTGCATATTGTACATGGGTACCTATCATGGCCTAGTAGCCGGAACCCATCTTGCATTGTTGACTTGAGTCTTCATTCCCCTAAGTTGCACTTAAGGGGGTGTGTTGGTGTAAATAAATATTCATTATGGATATTATTACACTTTACTTAAGTTAACTTAGGATAATGCATTTCTTTGTATTTTGGATTTGAGACACTTCGGGAAGTGTGCACATAGGGATAGAGCTTGTAGGAGAAATTCCATCTTTTGTGGTCTTGTTTTGTTTTTACACTCCACATTCAGTGGGTCATCCACCTCTTGTGGAATATTATATTATTTCTCCTACCTACCCCTAGTATTTCCTACCTACCCTTGTTTCTCATTGAGCCACATGTCATGATTGTGTGCTCGTACATCCATATGGCCTTGCCTATATAAGAAGGCCTATATTCATTGTATTGGTGAATCTAGTTGATCATTTTTCATATTGATGAGAATACATTTTGTTCTTGTCATTCATTTGTCTCTATTTTTTATACTTTTCATTGTGCCCTTGATCTTGGCAAAATCTCACAATAAATCCTTTATGTTCATCCATGCATTTTATGTGTAGACTAATAATTCTTAAAAATACAGGTTCATGCTAGATCAATCATCATTGACAAGACCCTCTCTTGGTGATGGTACATATTCCTTTGTGCATTAATGAGATTAAATTGTGGGTCTTGTCATCATTTATTATCATGAAGATGATTCAAATGCATGTGGTTAGGACACATTTGCAGTGGATCAAATTGTCATGATAGATGATCTATTGAATCAAACATTTGACATTGATAGTCAAGTAAATAGGTTAATGTTGGGCCTTCAACATCAACACCTACTAGTCAAGGTGGTCATCGAACTTTCACTCAAGTAACCTTGTCTATTTTTATTCATTAATGGTTTATAAAATAAAGTCAGTTAGATTTTGGGAATTGAATAACATTGTTTCATTTTCAAACGCTGCCATCACATGCACCTAATATTCTCTCCACAATGGAGCATGCTGTTCTCTAGCAGTAGCATCTTTGATGCTTTCGATAGTAGTATGAGTCAGATTAGTAAATTTCTAATTTGATGCTTCTCATAGGGCTTTGCAACTTCAGATTGTGAGTGTGCCCCTATTAAAAAGGAATTGTACTTTAATCGACATAGATGGTCTATGATGGCTTTTTTGTAAGACTATATGGTTTTATTACATATATTGTACTTTAATCAACATATAACAATATACAAGTGGTGTTTGGCATGAGCTTGAATATGGTAAGTTGTATGCATCTTAAAGTTGAATATGATATGTTGTATACATCTTGAAGTTGAAATTTGATTAGACTTTGTCAGCATTTGATGAATCATATATGTCATTTCATTATTAATCTTGTGAGTGTGAGGTGTAGGAATAAATATCAATTACTTTGAAAGTCATGGATGGTTGTCCTAATATGATAACCACCAGATGGTTGTGCCTTATGAAGAAAAGCTGAACATATAATAACTAATTAAGAACATCAATTCAAATCCATAATATAGAGGATGCTAATAACAAATCTTTGTATATTTATTTTTTCTAATAATGAAATAGGTACAACTATACTGAGATAAAATGAAGCTTTTCTCTCATACGAATATGTCACATTGGCAAATTCGTCTTTATTATAATACACAATACATAAGTAAAATCAAAACGCTCTCATCAAATCCTTCCAGATTCTATGTTAACTTGTGCCTCATTAGTGTATGCTAGGAGAGGGAAGAGTGTGTGGCTTCAGGGTACAGTTTTGGACTTGAACCATATTGCATAAATCTCAAGGATTCAACTTGATTATCATTAAAGTTTTATGATTGTTTACAAAATATCCCTTCATATCCCTTCATGGATGTCACATGTGTAGGGTATGACCCCGAGCGTCGGATCAAGTGGGGGGGCAAAATAGGAGCATGTGTAGGGTAATAATGCCTAACTGGACATGTCGGTGCCTAACTAGACATGTCAGAGCTGACAGTTCATCATCGCGATGGGAAGAACGAGAAATCGGCCACATGACAACATTCGATTGAGTGAGACTAACGATTTCTTCACTGACCGAAAAATTGCTGCCTTAATAAAACCGTAGGGCAACTTGAGAAAATGAGATAGGCTTTTGTAGGGACCCCTCTCATGACCTCGTAGGTTCAAATGAATTGTTCACAGGTGCCATGGATTCTGAGTTAGGGCCCATCAAAGTTTGATAATTTTGAGCACTTAGGGCGCTCAAGGGACAACACCGGTAGGGTATGACCCCGAGCATCGGATTGAGTGGGGGGGTAAAATAGGAGAATGCGTAGGGTAATAATGCCTAATTGGACATGCCAAAGTTGACAGTTCATCATCACAATGAGCAGAATGAGAAATCGGCCACGCGACAACATTCGATTGAGTGAGACTGACGGTTTTTTGCTAACTAAAAAATTGCTGCCCTAATAAAACTGTAGGGCAACTTGAAAAACCAAGATAGGCTTTTGTAGGGACCCCTCTCATGGCCTTGTAGGTTCAAATAGAATGTTCACAGGTGCCACAGATTTTGAGTTAGGGCCCGTCAAAGTTTGATAATTTTGAGCACATAGGGCGCTCAAGGGATGATGCCGGTAGGGTATGACCTCGAGCATCGGATCGAGTGGGGGGGAAAAATAGGAGCATTTGTAGAGTAATAATGCATAACTAGACATGTCAGAGCTGACGGTTCATCATTGTGACAAGCAGAACGAGAAATCGGCCATGCGACAACATTCGATTAACTGAAAAATTGCTGCCCTAATAAAATCATAGGGAAAATTGAAAAAATGAGATAGAGTTTTGTAGGGACCCCTCTCATGACCCCGTAGGTTCAAACGGATCATTCACAGGTGCCACGGATTCTGAGTTAGGGCCCGTCAAAGTTTGACAATTTTGAGAACTTAGGGCGCTCAAGGGACGACGCCGGTAGGGTATGACCCCGAGTGTTGGATTGAGTGGGGGGGGGCAAAATAGGAGCATGTGTAGGGTAATAATGCTGAACTGGACATGTCAGAGCTGACGGTTCGTCATCACGACGAGAAGAATGAGAAATCAGCCACGCGACAACATTCCATTGAGTGAGACTGACGATTTTTTCACCTATCAAAAAATTGCTGCCCTAATAAAACCATAGGAAAACTTGAAAAAATGAGATAGGCTTTTGTAGGGACCCCTCTCATGGCCCCGTAGGATCAAACAGATCATTTGGAGGTGCCATGGATTTCGAGTTAGGGCCTATCAAAGTTTGACAATTTTGAACACTTAGGGCACTCAAGGGACGACGCCGGTAGGGTATGACCCCGAGTGTCGGATTGAGTGGGGGGGCAAAATAGGAGCATGCATAGGGTAATAATGCCTAATTGGACATGTTGGAGCTGATGGTTCATCATCGTGATGAGCAGAATGAGAAATCGGCCATGCGACAACATTCGATTGAGTGAGACTGACGATTTTTTTGCCAACCGAAAAATTGCTGCCCTAATAAAACTCCAAGCATTCGACCGAGGTGGGGGGCAAAATAGGACCATGCATAGGGTAATAATGAATTGTATCAAGTATTGTTCATTTAATGAATTGTATTGTTCATTGAATGAATTGTATTGTATTGTTGATTAAATGAATTGGATTGTTCATAAATTGTATTCTTCATTAAATGAATTGTATTGTATTGTTCATTAAATGAATTATATTGTTCATTATAAAAACAACAGCTACGATGAAATGAAATGAATTGTATTGTTCATTAAATAGCCATTATTAGCCATTGTTAATTATTGGAATGAATATTAAATATTTCCATGATAACACCACACACAGATGAGCAACAATTTATATGATCAAATATCAACTTCTGTATATATAAAAATGTCGAATGATTACAAATGTATGTCCATACACAAATATGGCATAAATGCCAACTGAAACAAAATGTATGTCTAAATATGTGAATGTATGTCCATATATAAAATATACATGCCAACTAGACATGTAAGCATCCCAAAACTATCTATAACATCCTAAGTTGTTGATGGATCATCAAAATTGATCCTCTTCGCTACACTACTCGGCTCTGAAGGATCCTGCACAAGGAAAACAAACCACAATTAATATTAGTTATATTTAATAATTCACATTCGAAAAATTAACATAAAAATGAACTATAATTGAACTATTCATGTTTACCTCATCTCCACATTTTCTCTTTAGCTTTGCAAGACTCTTGATGTATGTCTTTGGTAGAGGAGGTATGTTTTGAATATTTTGATACACAACCTACATATGTTCAGAAACATGACATTGATACAAGTTAGCATATAATTGTCACTAATAATAACAAATTATATCTACTAATCAAATAATAAAATAAATGCACATCTACTCGAGGCATCTCTTCTTCTTCTTCAGGTATAATGGGTGTAGTCATCAATGATGTGAAGCCAAGAGTTCTCTGTATATATACACAACAAGCATATGAAACTATCAATCTATGTCTAGACATGTATAATCACTATAAGTTATTTAAACTATTCATTCAATCATATTTGCATTCAATTACCTTTCCCTTGTCTCCAATTGCACTACCAGATCCTAAATCACACTGCACTGCACTCATGCTGCTTGTGCCCTACAAGATTAAAATAAGATATACATGCAAGTTACTACATAATCTAATTAATAAAAATATAAATGATGAGCATGTATGTACAATAAAATACAAATGACTAGGTGCAATAATATATGTACCATCAAGCTATCAAGGCCAAATGAAATGACCGACAAGGTGCCCTCCTGAATTTGTCTCAACTCATCCTCGGTCATCAACTGTTAAATAGACCATGTAGATAAAAATTAGTACTTAATATTATCTAATTTATAAACATTTAATTAAAATATAACATGACTGTGAAAACACAAGTCTTATCAATACATCATCAATATATGATGACGGTGCCTCCTTGACTCTAGCATGTGAGGACTCCCCAGGGTATCCTCTAGTCTGTGTAATAACATCTGGTGCATCATGCATCTCATGCACCTCATAATCTGCACTACCCACAAGAGGATCAACGGTCTGTCCAACTGGACCAAAGCATACGTGCCCACACATGACACAACTATGGGGCACACATATGTCTGGAGCTGAGGATGACATGTCACTGGCACTAGATGCACCGCTACCATCAAGAGTAGGCTGAGCTACTAATGCAGCCTGAGAAACCAAAAGTATACTCAAAGAGTGAATAGCTTATATGGTTCGTGAAGCCGCCTCACAAATGATATCAGGATGCTGAACTGTAGGTGGGGGATCAATAGGAGGAGGGGGGACATATGGGCCCTAGACTACTCTAACTGCCCTAGGTCTATTCTGGGGCATACCTTAACCTACACCCTGGAAAGGTTGGATGTCAAAGTAGTTCACATGTTTGCGTAAAACAAACTCAGCATACAATTTTTTTATGAAATAGAAGGGGATATCAAGATTTTTGTTGGGTGGTTTGTTGAAAACCATCCACCAATGATCCCAAAAGTTTTTCACAATCCCATCATTTGTGCACCATTTGATAGAAACTTTAGTTTTTTGGGGATCTACAGGTTGACCAGTATGGGGATTGACAAACAATGAGGTGATTTCGACTTTGGATATCTCAAGATCCTTGATATCCTTATACGACAAGCCATCTGCATATTTTTCCTTCATAGAATCTCACCACAAAAGGGCGGCATCGTGCTCCTCAGTCATGGTTTCCATACTTTTTATGATCGATGTGAGAGGATCAAACAATGGGTGTAGACGAGGGATCCTATGATATATTTTAGCAATCCCCCTCAATTCATTCAAATTTTATGCAATCAAATCTTGAATTGAGGGGGGGTTTGGCAAATGAGGATTTGGTTGTTGCAGTTGTGGTTGTGGTTGGTCAGTGTTTTTATTGTTATCCCCCATTTTAAACCTAATTGAATGTAAACAATTAAATTTAGTTAACAAATTTAAACAATCAGGTATTTGATTTTTAAAAACCTAGTTTTCATTAAAAAAACCATATTTTCAATGAAAAATCAAATAAACATTAACAAAAAATACAAAAAATGAATGAAAATGATTCAAAACGATAAAATTCTTACCTCTAAATCTATTTTTTTGCAATTTTTTTGTCAAAACACCGAATATCGGATGGAGCAGATATCGGATTTTGATGAATTCGCGCGACCCGTGAGTTAAAAATGACTCACGATACTGTCACTGTCGAAATATAAAAGTCTTAGAAAATCGGATAGCCGATTTCTATACTTAAATTATTTTTAAATAACATATATAATATAATAATATATTATTATATTATATTATATTATATTATATTATATTATATTATATTATATATAATATAATATATAATATAATACAATATTGTATTATATTATATACAATATTATATTATATTATATATAATATAATATAATATTATATTGTATTATATTATATATTATATAGTATAATATTATATTGTATTATATTATATATTATATAATATTATACTATATAATATATAATATAATATTATACTATATTATATTATATTATATTATATATTATATAATATTATACTATATAATATATAATATAATACAATATAATATTATACTATATACTATATAATATAATATAATATAATATAATATAATATGATATAATATAATATTGTATTATATAATATATTATTATATTATAGTATAATATAATATTGTATTATATAATATATTATTATGTTATAGTATAATATAATATTGTATTATATAATATTTTATTATATTATAGTATAATATAATATAATAATATATTATATAATACGTATTATATAATATATATAATGTAATATGTAACATATAATATATTTTTTAAATTAAAATTACAAATAAAAATCTGATATTCAATTTGCATAGGTAATTACCAGGCCAAGGTGTACTGACACCCAGGCCAAGCAAAAAGTCAACATGGATTTTCGCATTTTTAGACGAGTGAGGAAGGCTATTTTTTTCACATTGCCACTTTTTGGCCCCCCTTGATCCTGCACTAACCCATACGCTTGCTAATTGAATCATTATATTTGCACTTTCTTCCATATCTCAGTGTCATTACAATAGCATCATAGATTGTAGATACACTAAGTTGTACCAAATTCCATCATCCTACTAGTTTCGAGTTGCTAGGCATCCTCGTGCAAGGTCGGTGGTTCTTCATGTCATGAAGAACTCCGAGGAAGCATAAATGCTTTGCGGTTGGGCAATAAAGTGCTCCAATGATGTTTTCACTCATGGTGTGTTCATGGGAGATAGATGTCAGGATCTCCTATCAAGATTATTATCATCTTTCTAAATTATGTATTGTTGCATTTGACCGTATGGTCTTTTTTAAAGACATTTGATGTCTTATGTGTACTAAATTTTGAGCTTATGTAATTGATATTGTATCAAAATTTATTATGATGTTTCTATCATTATCAAATGAGAAATTTATTTGATGTGTGCCTAATTATGAATGAGATTAAGTCTAATTATGTAGTTTAATATTTAATAATATGGATGTCTTTAGATTTGGTATCAGAGCCCCAGGTTCCACACTAGGGCCTTGAGTTCACTACATTAAGATGTGACACTTGATTGCATAAGCCTCTCGTCAAATAGTTTTTAACTTATATGTGCGTAAGTACTAATAGAGTAAGTCATAAATTAAATTGATATGGACCCTCTCTCTCTCTCTCTCTCTCTCTCTAGAACCATGTATATTCCTCTCACTCTTTCCCTATTGAAAATATAACATGAGATTATTATTAATAGAGCTTGATTACCTTCTTGATTTAGAGGTTTTCTTTTAGTCTTTTTAGATCCATGTAAGTGGACACATAATTTATTTGAAGCTATCACTTCTCCATTGAGACCTTTTTTTGACAAATAACATCATTTTCTAAATAATCTACACATTGATCTCATGTACTGCACAAATTTTATATAACCTACTGCATGAGTACTGGAATCATGAAACCCTAACCCAGATCGAAAACAAGTTGTGTGCTTTTGTAAAAGGAGATGAGGCTATCACATAAAAGAATTATAGTATGTATGCATGCATATGTATTCTTTGGCAAGTTGAACACCCACTTCCTAAAATGGTAGAGTTGAAGACTAGAGAGGGAATATGGAAACAAATGGTGGAGGTTGAGGAGCATATAGAAATGTGTAAGGTCTATAAAGGGTTGGGACACTCGGATAATGAATGTTCAGTCCAGACTAAAGGAAAGATTTGCTCACTGATATGCTTCTCAATAAGGAGGATTATTTTTTTGTTGAAGATCCGAATTTTATGGAGGCAAAGGTATAGAAGAAAGATCAGTTTGATGAGTATGAAAATGGTTTAGAGGTCTCAATATATAATATAGACACTTGGTCTTTGGTAAGGGGTGAGTAAAGTATTGCAATGCAAAGGTTGGTGTGAGAAGAGAGGGAATCAATGGAGATTGATATTATTCAAGGAACAAAAAACTCCCTAAGGAGCACTGGATTATAATGGCAGATGAACCCAAATGTCCATCTAAAGGTACAACAATGGAGGCTGAGATGAATCAGATGGGATAAATGCCAAATCCCAAGGATAGTGAGGGAAAGGTGTTAAGCTGGATACCCCAAAAGATAAAATACTAGAAACTATTTTGAAGGGGGGGAGAACCTAGAGAAGCATGTATTAATAGTCAAGTATATTTAGAGAATCCATTTTTAGAACTAGCCCATTCAACTAAAGTTGATGGGGAAGATACAAAAATCCTATTTAAAGAAATATAGATTTTCTCTATAAGGAATCTCAAAATTTCTCTTGAAGAAGCGAAAGAGGAAGAAAACTCTTTTGAAGAGTTGGATTTAGAATCTCATTCAAAGGAAGAAGTAGAGGATAGGTGATAAGTTAGTCCTTACAACAATCATGGGTATTATGGAAAATAGATCTTTGGAACAGATTATAGCAAAAACATTAAAACCATCAATAGGGGAAACGAAGAAGAGGGGACCAAAGTCTGCTAGAGTAAAGCTAGAAATGGCAGGGTGTGCATCAGGTCAAAAAAATTTGAGATCAAGAAGAGGCTATGCCTTTTCCCAGGAGCCATGAGGGTCCTATAATGGAATGTCATGCATTGCAATTCCCCTAACAAGACCCATTTGATCAAGTGATTTTTTGATCAAACGAGAACTGAAATAGATATTTTACAAGAGATGAAGTTAGATGGTGTGGATGTTAATAGATATACTAGAAGTTTTAAAGGTTGGAAGTGCAAGATTGTGGAGTCGGTTGGAGCTTCAGGTGGTTTAGGTATCTTGTGGAAAGATACAATGGTGGAAATTTAAGTGATTAAAGCTGAGAGATCTTGGCAATGGGTAGAGTTATGGTCAAAACAACTACAATTTGATTTCTACTTGAAAATTGTTTGGGAGAATTTGTCTGAGGTTTTGACTAGAAATGGTGATAAAATATTTCTTCTAGGGGGTGATTTTAATGCTATCTTGTGATCCTCAGACAAAAGTGGAGGTACAAGATGGAATAATTAGAAACAAAGAGACTTTAGTGATTTTGTAAGTAATAATGGATTGATCGATGTTCCTTTTAAGAGAAATGAATTCACTTGGACTAATAGACATAGTGATTTCTCATATATTACGGAAAAGTTAGACAATTTTTTATTGGGAGGGGATTG
Source organism: Cryptomeria japonica (assembly GCF_030272615.1). Classification (NCBI taxonomy): domain Eukaryota; kingdom Viridiplantae; phylum Streptophyta; class Pinopsida; order Cupressales; family Cupressaceae; genus Cryptomeria; species Cryptomeria japonica. The sequence continues at coordinate 124,882,835 of NC_081414.1, forward strand.
GGAGAACTACCAATGGATTCTGTAGGTGGAAATTCTCCCCATCACTGGATCAGATCACTATCCAATTTGTGTAAGGATTCATAAGGATGAGGTCCCAAAAAGATGCCCTTTCAAATTTGAAAATATGTGGCTGAGGGAAGAAGGATTCCTAGATTGTGTGGTTGAGTGGTGGGTAGAAGCCCCACAAAGGTATGGAAATAAAGCTTTTATTTTCTTTAAAAAGTTGCAGTACATTAAAGAGATGTTAAAGCAATGAAATAGGGAACTATTTAAAATATCTTTACTAATAAGTTTAGATTGGAGAAGGAATTAGAGGAGTTACATCAGAAAGTGATTTAAGGGGGAATGTAGAGGATGAGTTCAAGAAAGAGAAAGATCTAAACAAGGAGTACTCAGAGGTGTTAGCAAGAGAAGAGGTCTTTTGGAGGCAGAAATCAAGAGAAACATGATTGAAAGAAGGGGAATGCAACATGAAGTTCTTTCACAACTCAATCAAGGTAAGGAGAGAAGGTAATAATATTTTTTTCTATTCAGAATGTTAATGGTGTAGTTCTCATGGAGGAGGATATATGTTCTTAAGCTATTCATTTTTTTCAATCTCCCTGTCAATAATTTTCAAGACTCTCAGAGAGATGATATCTTAAATGTGATCACAACTACAATTAAAAATGCTCAAAATGATTTTTAAACAAGAGGAGTAACAATAGAGGAAGTGAGAGTAGCGGTGTTTAGTTTGGGAGCAGATAAAGCTTCATGGATAGATGGTTTTCCAACTCTTTTGTACCAACGAATGTGGGAGGCCCTTGCAAATGACTTCTTAGAGGTAGTGGAAGAATCTAGGATGGGAGGTTTTGTCTTAAAAGATTTTAACAATACCTTTATTGATCTCAAACCTAAGAAGGAAGAAGTGCAGTCTTTCAGTGATTTTAGACCTATTTCACTGTGCAGCGCAATTTACAAGATCATCTCTAAGGTAATGGAAAATAGGCCGAAGGTGATTTTGGATTCAGTCATTTCTATGGAGTGGAGCGGGTTATCACCCAATGGTTCAATTAATGAGGTCATGTTTGTAGCTCATGAGGTAATTCACTCGATTATAACCTCACAAATGGATAGAAGGTTGGTGAAATTAGATATCAGAAAGGCTTATGATGAAGTAAAGAGAGAATTCCTTCTTGATGTACTAAAAACAATTAGGTTTTTTTCTGGTTGGGTGAATTGGGTGGAGAGTTGTATAAAAACCCCTCACTTCTCAATCTTAATTAATGGAATCCCAGAAGGCTTCTTTGAGACCAAGAAAAGACTTAGGTAAGATAATCACATATCTCTATTCCTCTTTATCATAATGGTCGAGGTCCTTGGAAGACTGATATCTAAATAGAGGAGAGATGGGAGTTGGAAGGGTGTCAAGGTTGTAGAGGATTTAGAGAATATATCACATTTACAGTTTGTGGATGATATGTTATTCTTGGGAGAGAGATCTTTTATGGAGGCAAGAACTATGAAGGATGTGCAGGATAAATATACCAAAGTATTTAAACAGTGTATTAACTGGAGAAAATATGAGATCTTTTTTTTTAATACTAGCAGTCAGAAACAAAGGGAAATTTGTTCCATTCTAAGTATGAAACATGGAACATTACTTAGGAAGTATCTAGGGATTCCACTTTTTGGGGGTGCTAGTAAATAAGCTGTGTGGAAGGATTTAGTTGAGAGTTGTTTGAGAAGATTAGATGGCTGGAAGAGTAAATGGTTAACTTCGGCGGGGAGGATTCTGATGTTAAAATCACTAGTCTTAGCAATTTTGATTTTTTAAATGATGTGTCTTAAGATTCCTAAGAATTTTTTTAAGGTTATTGGCCAAAGGATGTGAAATTTCTTTTGGAATGGAGTGAGTGAACAAGATAAAATACCTTTTCTTGAATGGGACAAAATATGTTTGGCAAAGAAGAAAGGGAGTGCTAGTCTTAGGGACTAAAACTTAATGAATGAGGCCTTAGGGGATAAACCTGTATGGAATATTTATTCTCAGCCATCTCAGCTTTGGGTAAATATTCTGAAAGCAAAATAATTGGATTCTTTAGATTTTAGCAAGATCTTCACAATTAGTAATCCCCCAAAGGGTTTTGCAAATGGTATATTATCATCTCCTATTGAAAAATTTATTATTGAACATATCACTTGGCAGGTAGGTTCCCATATGAAAGCTAAATTTCAGAATGACTCTTAGAATGGTTTCACAGTCTTAAATAAAAATCCTAAATTTGAGGAATTAACCTGGGTGTGGTTCTTAGAACATTGGGGGGACAAAGTTCATGACTATCTTTGTGAGATTCTGCGAGAAGCGAGAATCAAGCCAAGATCTGATGTCGATCGTAGATCACATGCAACTCCTCACACAATAGATGATCGAAGATCAAAATAGTTGAATGAAAATAATTTCAATATGAGAGAGAAATAGAGACAAAGAAGAGAATTTGGAGAAGACTTTTACCGAGCTATCACTTCACTTACTTGACTAGTGAAGGTGAGAGTATAGTGCTTATTATATAGAAAAATGGGAGGTTTTACCTTCTTGGTAAATGCCAAAACATGTGGCATAACCTCCTTACATGAAGACAATAAAGGAGTTGAGAAAGTTGGCACATAAGGCCAAAAGAGGGTGTGAAACCCAACTACCCCATAACCCACTTAGGAAATGACAAAATAGTGGTTATGAGAGGTGGCACAACAAGCCACAAGAGGGCACATGTAGCTGAAGTATTTCACCACGTGTCCTCATATAAACCACTCCTATTAACCTAAGCAAGCTTAAATAATATATGTGTAGGAAAAAATAAATACCCCCTAACATAAGGAAAATAAAAAACCTACACTAACACCCCCCCTTAAGCGTAGCTTAGGTGGGTGAAAATATGGGTCCCAACAAATGCAACCATGTTAGGTACACATGTACATAGATAGCCCCCCAAAAAGAAGAATCCCCTCATAAGAGGAATAGCCCCCCCACTAAATAAGGAGAGAAAGAAAGGAGGACTAAGAAGTCCTTCCTGTAGTAGACACTTGTCGTATCCCAAGCAGAGATCATAAATGAAGGAACTTGCTTTCGGTGAAGGGTTTGGTGAAGATGTCCGCAATTTGCTCCATTGTAGAACAATACTTAAGATCAATGATGCCTTCCTGAATGAGCTCCTGAATATAGTGCATATGTATCTCAATGTGTTTCATCCTCTGGTGATGAACTGGATTTCTTGAGATCTGTATAGCACTTTGATTATCACAAAAGATGATAGTAGGCTTCCTAGTTGGAATACCAAACTTAGTGAGAATATTCTGAAGCCAAATAGCCTTAGTGGTGGCATTAACTGCCCCTTGATACTCAGCCTCTATTGATGAAAGAGCAATTGCAGACTACTTCTTACTTGACGAACAAACTGGACCAGAACCAAGTGAGAAGCAATACCCTGAAGTGGATTTGTGATCCTGAGAATCACCCACCCAATCTGAATCCGTATATCCCACCAAGTCAATATCCATGCCTGCTGCATACTAAATTTCATAATTGTGAGTACCCTAAATGTAGTGGAGAATCCGCTTAGCTACTTTCCAATGCAACTCATGTGGCTTCTGCATATGAAATGTCAGGTCTCATATGAGTCAAGTAGATGAGACTCCCAACAATTTTTTGATATAAAGTGCTATCAACCAAGGGTGAAGAGCACTTAGCCTCAAGTTTGACCCCATACAAAAAAGGAGTAGGTGCAGGCTTACAATCAACCATGCAAAATCTAGAGAGCATATTGAGTGCATACTTGGGTTGTCCAAGGAAGATGCCTGAAGAAGATTGAGTAATCTCAATTCCCAAGAGGTAATGTAGAAGACCCAAGTCTAACATAATAAATCTATCATGTAGAGCAGTTTTCACTACCTTGATGGTGGATGAGTGACTCCCTGTGATCAACAAGTCATCAACATAGAGAACTAGAAATGTGAGAGTATCATCCTGGTGCAAAATGTAGACATTCAGATCAGAATGGCATCGAGTAAAACCAACTGTCAGAAGGAAGTAGTCCATCTTGGCATACCAAGCTCGAGGAGCTTGTTTGAGGCCATAGAGAGACTTTCAAAGTCAACACACAAGTGAAGGGTCTTGAACAAACCCTTGTGGCTGCTCCATGTAGATTTCCTCCTAAAGGTCACCATGAAGAAATGCACTCTTGACATCCATCTGATGAACTTCCCAATGATGGGTTGCAGCAATAGCAAGGACAAGATGGATGGAATTCATCTTAGCAACTGGAGCAAAATTCTTAGAGTAATCAACCCTTGGAACATGGGAAAAGCCTTTTGCTACCAAGCGAGCCTTATACTTATCAATCGACCCATCTGCTGCAAATTTTGTTTGATAGATCCACTTGCATCGAACGAGTTTCCTTCCCTTAGGAAGAGGAACTAAATCCCATGTGTGATTCCTTTCCAAGGAATTAAACTCTTCTTGCATTGCAGCATCCCATTCAGGAACACCTGTAGCTTCTCAGAAAGACTATGGATCAGAAGCTAAAGCAATGAAGAGATGTGGAGCTTACTGAAATTGTGACCTAGTTCTTCTAGTATTTGATGGATCACCAAGCCAGTCTCCTGCTGACTCAAAAGTTTGTCTAGCCCAAAGAGGCACTAAAGTTGGAGAGTCTAGGGGAGAATCATCAACCTCTGAAGGATGACTATGAGAAGAATGTGAATCCTCACCATCATTGTCACCATCTAAAGTGGAGGAAGAAGACTCCTCATCAGGATTAGGAGGATTAAGATCCTCAGAAGAATTGTCATCATCATGCAATGTCTCCAATGTGATAGTGGATGGAGAAGTGGTATGAGAAGAAATAGAAGAACTCTCCTCAAAATGAACACTCCTCTCAATGAACAACTCATGTGTAGAGGTATGGAGAAGTCTATACCCTTTGACATCATCTGGATACCCAACAAATATGCAAGGCTTGCTCTGCGGATCCATAGCCTTACATTTCTCTGCTAGAATGTGGGCCCATGCAAGAGAACCAAACACTCTGAAATGCTTAACTATAGGTTTCTGACCTGTCCAAGCTTGAAAAGGAGTTACCCCCTTCACAACTTTATGAGGAACTCGGTTCTAGATGTAACATGCACAATTGATGGCCTCTGCCCAATACTGAGGTGCCAAAGACTTGAAGTGAATCATACAATTTTCCATCTCCTTCAAGGACCTATTCTTCCATTCTGCGACACCATTTTGCTGAGGGCTATATGGAACTATGTGCTACATGTTGATACCTTCTGAAGCACAAAATTGTTCAAACTAATTATTAACATATTCACCCCCATTATCTATATGCAGAATCTTGATGAACTTCCCAGATTGTTTCTCTGCAAAAGCTTTGAAATCTAGAAAACTCTCAAATACCTCAGACTTTTGTTTGAGAAAGTAAATCCATGTAAATCTGGAAAAGTCATCAATAAATGGTAAGACATATCTAGCCCTACTAAAAGATGGTTGTGGAAATGGTCCTGCCAAGTCACTATGTACCAACTCCAATAGCTGTGGAGCTCTCCATGCTTTGCCTTTATCATACTTCTCCTCAAGATTCTTACCAAGAATACATCCCTGGCAAACTCCATCAGAAAATCGAATAGAAGGCAACCCTGAAACCATGTCTTGTTTACTGAGTTGTTGCAAGTAACAATAGTTCAAGTGGCCAAATCATTGATGCCACAAAAAACTAATCTCATCTACATGAGTGAGTAAAACTGTCGAAGGAGAGTCGGGAACAAAGTGAGAAAATTGATATAAGCTAGATTGATGATCTGCTTTTCCCACAACAATAGTAGACCCATTATGCATTTCACTGATTACCACTTTATTTGGTGTGAACTCAACTTGCTTGCTAGAACCAGTGTGAGTGATCTGATAAACAGATAGGAGATTAGTTGATAAAGATGGAACACAAAGGACATCCTTAAATGTTCCTTCGCCCACATCAACATACCCTCTCCCATGCACTTCAACATGAGTGCCATCACCCATTAGTATGGAAGGCATAGAACATGGCTCTAAAGAGATAAAATCATCTTTTGAAGAAGCCATGTGGTGTGAAGCACTCGAGTCAATTATCCAAGAATTGGGTTGTGAAGCAACAACAACTAGGGCCTTACCCTTTCCTTTCCCTTTACTCTTATCTGTATCCTTAGAAGATCCTTCTGATGAACTCTGTTTGACTGAATCAAGCACCTTGATATTATTATTTTCAAGAAGATTTGAAAGGTGATCAATTTGTTTCTTTAAACACTTATGTTCATCATGACCAAGCCTCTTACAATAAGAACACTTGACCTTCTCCTTCTTAGGTTGTTCACTTCTTGATGAAGAGGTCTGATTATCTACTTTTGAAGTAGCAGATTTGTGATCTTTTTTCTTCTCTCCTTGGTTCTTTTGTTTCTTATCTTTCTTACTAGACCCTTTTTGTTCTTTTGTGCCTTGATTTACAACTAAGGCATGTGACTTAGAGGGTTTTATTGTACCCATTTGAACTAATTTGTCTTGCTCCCTAGTGAGTTCTGCAGCAAATTCATCTAGAGAAGGCATTTTGAATGTGGTACCTAGGGCACATTTTATAGCATAGAATGTAGAAACAAACACTGAATAGTTAGGACCAAGCTTAGAAAGAATACTCAAGATCAATTGCTTATCATCTTTCTTAGTTCCACACCGTTCCAACTGCAATCTTACAAACTTAAGTTTAGTGAAGAAGTCTTGTATAGTATCAAAATTGGTTGGATTCAACCCTATGAGTTCATTCTCTAATTGATGACGTCTTAGCTCATCCTGCTTACCAAAGAGGTTTTCCAAAGTGGTCCACACTGCATTTGGTGTAGTGGCAGATTCAATGTGAAAAAAAAGGTCTAGAGAGACTGACATACATAGAGTACTAAAAGCTTCATCACATTTATTAAACCATTTAATCTTTTCTACAGCATCTTGAGGTTCAATTTCAAGTCCCATAGTAACACGATGATATCCATGTCTTTTCAGATATATTGTCATCTTAGATTTCCATTCAAAATAATTATATGGTGTTAAAAGTGGAACTATCAATGCATCCATGATAGTAGAAAAGAAGATTGCAAAGAATCAGGAAAAGTGAAAGAAAGAAGGCACAAGAGACACCCCCCTTTTTCACTAGTCTTAGAAATCACCCCCCCAAATATTACAAGGTTGGCACTTTATAATTAGTGCATTTACAAGGCTTTTTATCAGATTACAATTATTTTAAGAAACCAATAGAGATTTTAAATACAAATAATTTGAGACAAGATCTGAAACAAATTAGCCTTATAACTGCTTAATTTATCTCAATACCTTTCCAACAACTATTAGTTTTTGAAAAATAGAGTTGTGAGGAGAAAGATATGACCAGTTGAAGAGAAAAAGAAGCAAATGATACAACCTTTAATATCTAATAGAAAAAGGCAAAAAATTTCAATTAGACCCGCAATAATGGAGAGTTCTCATTTCCATCTTTTCGTCAAGTATTTGTTTGCAAAAATCTGACACCCGAGACAAAAGTTGTGCAACTTTTAAGAAAGGTTGTTGAATTTCCTCTGATTTTTTACTGTGTCCTCCAAACTCTGATTTTGGTGAAGTAAAAGTCACTTTTGACTTTTTCAAGCCTTATGGACACTCTAGAAATTCTTATTAAGCTTCCAATATTACCACAAAGCTGCAATCACCTAGATCTTACAAGAACATGTGCATGTAAACCAGATTTAACTAGAAGCTATTTTCCTTTAAACTGTTCTGATTCTCCAGATCACACAAAAATGCAAGAGAAGAGCATACTTAGTTTTTAAGGAAAATATTAGCTATATAAAAGTCTCAAATCCCTCAAATAAAAAAAAAAAAAAGCAATGAGCTATACTAGACAATAAGCTCTGATACCATGTGAGATTCTGCGAGAAGCGAGAATCAAGCCAAGATCTGATGTCGGTCATAGATCACATGCAACTCCTCACACAACAGATGATCGAAGATCAAAATAGCTGAATGAAGATAATTTCAATATGAGAGATAAATAGAGACAAAGAAGAGAATTTGGAGAAGACTCTTACCAAGCTATCACTTCACTTACTTGACTAGTGAAGGTGAGAGTATAGTGCTTATTATATAGAAAAATATAAGCATATACATCCAAGGGGTACATTAACTCCTATTCTCCATAAAAAGTGGGAGGTTTTACCTTCTTGATAAATTCCAAAACATGTGGCATAACCTCCTTACATGAAGACAAAAAAGGAGTTGAGAAAGTTGGTACATAAGGCCAAAAGAGGGTGTGAAACCCAACTACCCCATAACCCACTTAGGAAATGACAAAATATTGGTTATGAGAGGTGGCACAACAAGCCAAAAGAGGGTGTGTAACTCAACTACCCATGTGAGGTGGAGAGTTACACATGTAGCTGAAGTATTTCGCCATGTGTCCTCATATAAACCACTCCTTTTAACCTAAGCAAGCTTAAATAATATATGTGTAGGAAAAAATAAATACCCCCTAACATAAGGAAAATAAAAAACCTACACTAACAATCTTTCTTTAGAAGGTGGACCTTTAGGTGGAGCTTGGAAGTGGAAATCTATTCAGGATTTAGAAATTTCAAAGCACATGAAAGTCCTAATGTAGGGGATTTTTAGTTCCAAAAATATAAAAGGGTAAACAAAGAAGACAAATTGGTGTGATGTGGGGTTGTTAATGGGAAGTACTCAGTGAAATTGGGTTATCAATTTTTGGAGGTAGGTGTTAATGGGGAAAATTGGCCGATAGATTTATTTTGGGGGAAGGAAGTTCTACCTAAAGCAAGAGTTTCTACTTGGTTGACATATAGAGGGTGTATTCTCATGGGTGATAGAAGAAAACATGTGGGTTTTTGTTAATTGTCGAAGTGTGTTATGTGTGGTGAAGCTAAAGAAGCTATAGACCACCTACTTTTAAATTCCAAAACTGCCCTCTCTTGTTGGAAGATGCTAAGGGGTTTAGAAACATTGAAGTGGGTTTTTGAGAGTTGGCCTTTGGGGTGGCAAAAATTGACATTTTCTTGTGTCTAGAAGGTTAGTCCTTTAGTCATTTCGGAGTCATGGAAAGAAAGGAAGAGGCAAATTTTCATGGAAAAAATGAAGTCTCTAGATAGGTTGAAGTTGATAATCAATCATGCCATAGAGGAAATGTTAGGTGCAACACATCCCAGTTTTTCAACCAGAGGGTCTCTTTTACATTGGCGGGTCGGTGGGTACAATCTCAATGGCCTAGCATTCATCTTAAGCCCATTAAGGGGCATGGTTGGGTTCATTCTAGCAATGATTTTCTTTCTTCTGAGAAATTGATGAGACCTTCAGAAATATGGTGGAAAATAAATTTTGATGGTGCTTCTAAAGGTAATACTAGACCATCAAGGGTGAGGCTCATAGTTCAGGATTGGAAGGGTGAGATTGTAGCTCTGGATGCTCAAACACTTGATGAAGGCACAAATAAAATATTAGAAGTTTCAACGATATTATTGGCAGTTAAAGTTGGTAAGATGTTAGGTGTCAGGAAGTTACATCTAGAGGGGGACTCTTTGATAGTCATACGGGCTATAATGAAGGGAAGTATAGAGGCATGGCACTTACAAAATTTTATTATTTGTATAATTGAGGAGCTAATTTTTTTTTAAGATTATCAAATAAGTTATGTTAGGAGAATAGGCAATGTGGAGACATCTATCCTATCGAAATGGGCTTTGTCTTTTAATGAGATTGTAAACTTAAAATTCAAAGGTTTTCAACAAATTTTATTTGAATATGAATAAGGATGTAGGAAGCAAATGATTATAGTACACGGTGAAGTGCATAGATAGCAGAGATGAGGTGGTAAGAGGTGGCAGGCATTTAAATCTTGGAGGAGTTTTAATGATGGTGGTTTAGCAGATGGAACTAACTTTAAAGTAATTGTCCTATCATCTATCTTGACATTATTTTGAAGAAAGATGAATTTATTTGTAGAGGGTTTTCATAGGGGTGGAGTAGAGCAGGGAGGTGCAAGGTAGTGGAGCGAATAGGGTAGAAGTTATGTAGGACAACTTTACACTACATAACAAGAAGCAATTATGTCCATTTTATGGGGATTTAACCATTAGAAGGCTCATGGGTATTTTCAAATTTTCATATGAGCTGCTACCACTGTGTGTGGCAATCATTGTGGGTAATTCTTTTAACCTAGTTAAGCATAGATACAAGACGAGAATGGATATTTACTTGTGATAATAGTGTGAGGTCTAGAAGCGGGGGAGAATATAGGAACAGTGAGACGGGGCATGGAAATAATAATTCATGAGGATTTTTTGATGGGGATGGAGTCATTTCTGGAGTGGGATATGCCGAGAGTAGGCTTTGATGTGTGACAAGGCTTGGAGGAAGATGTTCATGGAAACAAGACAAGTTTAATTTTATTCTTACGATGGCTACGAGGTTTGTGTCAAGTACACCGTAGAGTAGAGGCGAAGCTTGGCTAGGAGGAATTGAAGCTCTTGGTTAAAGTCAAAGAACTGGAAGCAATGATAGAAATTGCAAATGCCAAAGCGGAAGGTATCTGGAAGAGAGTGTTGGGCTTGAGGAAGCGAAAGGAGACAAAGGAGAAAAAATTCTAATGAAGATTTTGGCCTGCGGCATAAACAAAGATTGTGATTTGGTGAACTTACAATTAGTTAGTCTATTTTCTCTATAGTGGTTATCTGCTCTTTTGATTATGTCTTAGATTGACAGGCTAGTTGGAGTTACCTTTTGAAAGCGTAGCTGTAGTGTTAGTTTGAGAGCTTTTTGTAATGGCTCATCAAAGATGAGGTTGTTTTTCTGGTTATACAGTAAACTTTTATGGAAGATACTATTATGTTTTTGTATTACTATCTTTGAATATTAACAAAATACAAATTATTACGAAGCAAAAAAAAAAAATTAAAAATAAATATTCTTTATTTAAAAAGAAAAAACTATTGTTTAATAATAAAATAAAAATTAAATGTATTAAGTGAAATTGAATTAGAAGTATTTTATATTAAAAAAAAATGTCTATATTTTATTACATCCAGATGCATATTACACTCACATAATGGATGGACAAATATGTGTTAATAAAAACTAAAACCATTTAATTTGACATGCATATGAGTGTCGTGTAATTAAATTTAAAAATTAAAATAAATAACTAAAATTAAATTAGATAACTTAAACTAAATTTTATCAACTAAATTAATAAATTAAATGACTAAAAATTATAATAAAACTATAGTCTTATCATCCAAAAATAGTAGCAGTACTTCTATAAAATGAAATTAAACTTATTTTGATATCACACTATATTATAATTTGACATTCACATGAATGTTGTGTAATTAAATTATATAACTAAAATTAAATCAAATAACTTAAACTTGGTGTAGTCACTTAAATTAATAAATTAAATTAAATTAAATATAGATAAAAATTAAAATGAAAACTATAACAATCAAATTTAAGAATTGTATAAGAATTACAAAATCAGATATAACAACTCAGCTTAAATTAAATTAAATTAAATAACTAAAACAAAATTAAATAAATAGTTTTTTTTCTTTAGAAAAAGAAGAAACTAAAGTTAAATTTCTTTACACCCATCATTTAAATTTAAAAATTATATCAGAATTAAAAAATAAAATAAAATAAGTTAAATTAAATAATTTAATGAAAAATATAAGATTGAACTATAAAAAACTCTACTCTGTAATATGCGAAAATGCATAGGATATATTCACACAATGGGAATAACATAGATCCTTCGTAGAGAGTAGTAAATAATAAAAAGTTCTTGCAAAGGATCCCCAACAATAAAAATGTAGTGTCGAGGGCATACTATACCACTATGGCCCCCCCTCAACGAGCTATAGGTTATAATAGAATTCCAATAGGCTCTCAAGGAAATATCACAGAACATTCAAGTGATATTCCATCCAGGGGAACCGAAATGGGAATTCAAAAGTGCCCTTCAAACATTCAAAGGCAATTACAATCAATTTCAAATATTGTCCCCAATGGGTCTTTGAAAATGAGAAATGGGTGGACAAATGCAAAAGAATGTTAGGTCACAGTGGTCAGCAGAAACCAGACATCAATCATAACAAATTTATTGTAGGAGGAGAGAAGCAAGTCAATAATCGAATCCTACCAAACCATAATTCTAAGTGGTGGGTGGCCAAATCAAAGAGAACAAAAAATCTAGAAAGGAAATATCGAAATATCCTTAGTTCATATAATAGATTCAAGAATTATAGGGCCAACCCTCAGTTAGGTTCAAATATTGTTGTCGTATCTAGGGCAAAGCCAGAATCAAGAGCTCTCATTGTTGTCAATTATAGATTTAACATTCTTAGACAAATTCCCAAATGACCTCTGCTATAATTAAGGGACAAAGTGGCTTTTGATAAAAGGAAAGAGGATTTATTAGAAATCCAAATTTTCTTCTCAAATGGCTAAATTTAAAGGAGGACCCTAGCAACAATGGTGGGTTGAATATCTTAGGGATGAAGGACTTGAGACATCGGATGACATGATAGATGTGCCTATGGAAAGGATTTAGGTTCTGCCATTAGTGATTATCAAGGCTTCATGGATTAGGATAAAATCAAAGAAAGATCGTAGAGCCACCAACAGAGACCAAAACATGGATAGAGATAATGTAGGGCAGTCATCCCTAGGGACGAAGTTTATGGACTATGATTATGTTGACCTCAGTATTATGGGGGATTGAGATGCGTAAGGAGAATTTTAGTTTGAACCCACTATACTGAAAGAGTACTCTAATCTTTATAACATATATAGGATTATGACCGATCCAGGAATCCCTGCTTAGTAGGTTTAGTTAGGTTTTAGATCCATCCTAGTTAGACTAAATCAAGAAAGAGTTGATACTTTAATATAATTATGAATGGTATTCAGGGTTATACTCAGATATGGGATGGTTCTTCTTTAATCTTGATCGATATGTCATATGGTTTTTAGAATTTCATATATAGATCACAAAAATATTATTCTCCCACATTTTGATATGGTACTTAATCAATATGAAAGAACTTATAGGATCCAAAACATGGGATCTAGTCTCAAAAATTGGCATATGGTCCAACAATGAAATAGGACAAGGACAAAATATGCTTATAATGATATAAGAAATGACAAACTAAAGTAGGGACCCAAGTAGAGTGTGAAATTGTAAAGGAATACAATTTACTACACTGTAGAACTACTAAGAAAGAACTTGGAACTTACAGCCTTGGGAGTATCCACTTATCATGGAATATTAAACTTGTTGGGATAGTAGTTAGAAAGGATGATTTTTGACAAGGGTTCAACTAAAAAAAGAAAATAGTTGGAAAAGGAAAAGGAAAAATGAGTAGATTTTATAACACAATCAAGACATTTTATATTTTGTTAACCCTAGCCTAGAAGTTAGTCCACATATAGCAATGTGAATGATTGTGTTAGTTTTCCATATTAGGATAAATAATCTAATTTATTATTCATATAGTACCACACCTCTCTCACCAATTATCCAATGCATAAGTACAACCCCCATCTTTATCATATAGCATTTGCACTATATCAACTTGACACTATAATGAGCTTGTCACTATGTAGGTCCCAATGCTTATTAACTCATTCAAGAGGATTTATCTTGATAAAATATGTTGTCAAGGTAAAATACTCTAACTTTTTAGATGCATTATCAAATTTAATGATGGGGCCATCATGGTTGATCATAAAATTTTTCTCATGAAATACTTTGATAACAAACTATCAAGGAATTTTATTTGGAGGTTCTATTTCTTAGATCCACCAAACATTCAATACCATTAGAAACCATTAGGTTCACATACTTTTTGGCCATATAGAGGAATACTAAAAAAAAAGCAATAAATGTGGCATGCATTTCAATAAAGTTTTAAAATTTAGTCTTTTTGAAAATCCTTTTTGTTTTTATGTAATATTTTATGATTTTCAATAAACCAATTAATAAATTAAGAACAAGGCCTTAGAAATATTGAATATCAAATGACATAAAAAAATTTCTAGCATTAAAATATTACCAAAAGCTAGATCAAGGAATACTAGAATAAGGGTTGAAGAATTGTGTAAATCACTTCTTTTAAATTTAACCCTTATTGTAGATTTTAAAGAATTTTTTGTATAAGTCCCTATGTGAGAACAACAAAATATAATGATTAATTGAGCTTTCCAATGAGTCAATAACTAATAATAAAGGCCCTAAGGTAATTATTTTCTATTATTAATTTAATTTATTTTTGGAAAGGTATGATTTTAGTTAGATTTTTCATCTACATTGAGAAATGTTAAAACATTTATCAACAAGTCCTCCTCTCTCATTATACTTGGGGCATAATATTTGGATTTAATACACTATAATAAATCTAGTTTAATACAAGTATATATAGAATCATATACAACTATATATTATTATTTTTTAATTATTCATAGAGATTTCCCAACTTGACCTAAAAGAGAATGTTCCCTTGTGATATATTGATAATATTACCAAGGCATTTACAAATATAATAGTCCATAGATGTTTGAAATCATGTCTTTAATCAATACACATAAGGCAAAGTGGATAATAGAAGGTCATAAATTATATAGTACAATTTTGTAGGTATAGGACAAATCTATGGTCATAAATTTCTTTATCCCTAGGCTTGACCATACATATAGGATCAAAAAATATTATGATGATAAGACAAATTGGCAAGAGACATTGTACAGGTCATCCATTGTTGGCATTAATGGAAACCAAAGTTAGATAGTCCATCCACAATGTGTGATTTGATCCTACTGGAAGTTAGAATGAAGATTTGGTTAAGTCTGATGAGTTAGAACAATGCATCTGGCAGAATGTAGTATTTTGGTTGGCATTTCATTTTCATTGAATATTTTGTGTTGTGGAGCTAGAGAAAGTGTTAGATGTCTATAGTATCTTATTCTAGAAACTTAGCCTTGGGTGATGATTTTCGTATGAGTTAGAAGATCTGGTGTACAAGTATTTAGGTTGAACAAGGTGGTATGGATGTCTTGGTTAGTTGATCATTGTGCAAAATTGATGGAGTAATTTTGGTGATTATTTTTATGATCGAGGGTGTTTAGCCAACATTTGGGAAGCATGTGGACAATTATTTTTGGTCCGCATATGTATTAGAGTTCGGATTGAGCTGACTATGTATCCATGTTTCATCATTTGTATATTGTTCTTGAAGTCGACATGTAGAAGACCTAATTTCAGGTTGCAAATATATAAGACCGATGGATATGATTATTTTATATATCAATGGATGTGTGGGAAGCATTTGTGATCGATTGTGCATAGTTTCATGTGCGCAAATGAAGGATTAGTGCGCTAGAATATTGCAGAATAGTGTTACAGAATAATGTAGCAGAGCAGTGTGAGATTAAGTATTTTGTGCTTAACCAAAACTGTACTTTGGCATTAGTAGATGTTGTTTTTTAGTTCATACATTCCAATTATCTTTTGTAAAATATATTGTAAGATAGTGAGTCTTCCTAGGGTTGTAGTCCTTTTTTTAAGCAGTGAGCTCTAGGCAGTGTGCTTGAATGAATGTGCATTCCTAATGTAATATTGTTATACTTCTGCAAAGTATATTTATATTGTGGGTGTCATCCCCATCATGGTTTTTCTCTTGACCATGTTTTCCATGTATAAAATCTTGGTGTTATGGTGTTGTTGTTGATTACTTTGTGTTTCTGCATCTTTCCTTTGTTCATATGCATTAAGTTGTTCAAAAAACAAATTAAAAAGGTTAAAAATTGCATAACATTGATTCATCTCCCTCTCAATGTTCCTTGATTCCAACAATTGGTATCAGAGCCTAGTTCCTCAAAAGAAGCCTAACAGCTTGATGAGGATCCAAGAAGGTGAATCAATAAATTCTAGTAAGTCTTCAACATCAGCTTATTGTGGCACTTGAGGATCTTGATCATCCCCAAGTTCACATTTGGCAAACGAAAGCAAATCTTAAGGATGCTAAGAATTTCATCCAATCATTGAAATATCAACTAAACAAGTATAAGGAGAAGAAAAAGGAGCTTGTTGACAAGCTAAAGGAGAAATAAAGCCAAATCATTGATGACCAAGCCTTGAAGGAAAAGTCGAAAGAGTGTGAGAAACTTGCTAGAGATAATGTAATCCAGAAGAATGAGATGGAATCTATAGTGATGAAATTGATGAAGGAGATTGAAGGAAGAAAGAAGAATGAAGAGAGTCTTAATCAATCCTTGAAAGATAGATCTGATGAATGTTGCAAACTTAACTATGAGAATGATCAGTTGAAGATTAAATTTGTCCAATCCAAGATCAATGAGAAAGAACTTGAAAGGTAGATTATCATTCTTAGGGATGAACTTGTTACTAAAAATGAGTGCAAGGAGAAGTTCAAGATTAGCCCAACTAAGCTTGATGTGTTGTTGCAAAGTCAAAAGAGTGAAGACAACAAGCGAGGAATTCTATTTAATAAAGGTGAAAGCTTCGGATTTGGTCAAGGTAATCCTAAGTCTCAACATTAGAAGAACAAAGATAAAATGTCTCTGGTAAGGCAGCCTAATGCACATAAGTTGAATGGTAACTATTTTGTTTGCAAATAATTTGGTCATATGGAGCTAGTCAATGCAGAAATTGAATAAATCATAATGGTCCATCTTTATTCGATCAATGTTTTAATTGCAATAGGTATGGACATAAGTCAAATGAATGCAAAAGTATGATGAATTAATTTCCAAATAGAAGTAGTGTTAGATGTTATGCATGTGGTAGGTTTGGAGATGTTGCTAACCAGTGTAGATCAAGAGGAAATCAAGGATATTTTAGGACTAGACAAGGAAATGTGGTATGATAAAATTATAACAAATCCGATCACATTGCAAGATTCTATAGACGAGCAATAATATACAAAAATATGATAAGGGAAAAGGAAAAATGACTGTGGAAGAGATAAGAGATCGGATGAAGAAGACATGGGTGAAGAAGAGTGATTCAGATACTGGAAACGAGTCCCCACCTGATTCTGGTGTTGCAAATTCCTTCGGGAATTAGATTGAGGACTTTGGCTTAAGGGGAGTTTTCATGCAAACCATTTTCTCCCTTGCTAGAAGGTAGTGCAAGAAGATTGGTAGATTGTTGGAAGCTGTATTTTGGTAATGCAAATATTTTAGAAGGATTTCTAGAAGAGTATGAGAAAATTTGAAGATCCGAAGAAGATTTATGTCTGTGTATGCAGGGTATCTGAATAAATTAGGGAAAAGTGCATTTATTACTCCAAAAAGTTAGGTATGTGGATTATTAAAAGGTGACTTAACTCTTTCATTTCTCACTTTCCATTCGAGAGAAGAAGAGGAGAGCTCTCCACAAGCAAAATTTCCAAAGATCAAAGTGTGAAAGAAATTTGTCAAGCAAAAAACCTAATCTGACGGTTAAGGTATTTATTGGTGAACTTTTCAAAGTTTGAAATTTCTGAAATGACTACTTTTGGTAAGGCGACACCTCCTGTTGTAAAAATTACTGAGAGAACTCAACTAGATTTTAAGAAACACCCATTTATTTCCATGGAAGATGACCTGAAGAGTGCATTTTCATCATTACCATACGATGTTTTGCATATTAAGGATATTAGGGTTTACACTCACTACAACATCAAGGAATTGGGAAGGTATCATCTATTGAATCTCTATAATAAGTAGTTTCTTAATGAGAATTTTAGGCTAAAACCAAAATTCCAAGTGTTGGAGGAAAAGGGTTTTGTGCAGTATGCCAAATCTCTAATGTTCAATGAACCAGAATGGGTCTGGTATATTCTTAGCGGAATGCATGATGAGTTCATGTGGCTAAAAAAACCTTTCAAGACCACTAAGAATGACATTAGGGTCATAACTTATTTGCACTCAACCGATGAGTTGCCCTCATTGAAGTTGGTGAAGAACCAAATTGTCATAGACACAACCAAATCAAAATTCGACAAAAGAGCCATGACAATCAATGATATTTTGGAATATGATGTCAAATTTTCTTCAATGGTGATTGGGTATAAGATTTAGTACTCCGTTAGAGAAAACTTTGTATTTGGAGCAACAATATATGCAGCTTATGAGATGATCTAGGAGAACAAAAAGTATGACCTATGTGAACTACTCAGCCAAAATCAAGCAAGATAAGATACATCCATTTAAATATGAAACCTTGATCATGTGCTTGTTTTATTACTTCATGAATAAAGTTTTGGGAGTTTGTCAAATGTAATGGGATTATGATAGACCTATGGGAGTGCAAATCAAAGAATTTTTGTATAACATTGGTGACACTAAAGTTTGAAAAGTTGTTTTATGGCCTAGTTATTTCAAACAAATTTAGGGTGAAATGCAAGAAAGGGAAATAATCCCCAAGTCAATAGTTGAAAAGTATCTCGACACCATTTGCTTTGTGGGGGATACACACCAATATTTGATGGAGGTTGTTGAACCTAGGACTGTATAGATCATTCCCATGGGGTATGAGGTTGAAGAAGAAATTCTCGAGCTATATGCACAACATTTGTTAAGCAAGCTAGTAGATCCCTCTGAGTAGAAATTTGGGACTTATGCATAAAAGAGCTTGAAGTTGCACAAGCAATTCAAGAAACCTGAGATTCAGAAGAAAGTGAGGAAGGAAGTGGAAGCATATGTAGAGAGCATAGGGATCTCTAAGGAGGTGTTCTAGGAAGCAATGAAAATAAATATCCTATCCACAAAGGAGACTGCTAAGGAGAAGAAGGCCAAATTGGAAGTCTCTGCCCCCATGACAAATCAAACCAAGAGCTTTGCACCCCTGTCCGATTCTACCAAGCTAGTCAAACTTCCCGTCAATCCATCCGACAAGGGTAAGAAGAGGAAGAAAGAGAAGAGAAAAACATTTTATGTCACTATGAAGGATGATGAGGAGACTGAGTCCAATGAAGAGGTGAATAAAATGAAGACTAAGGGAACCAAAGTCAAAAAGGTCTCTAAGGAAAAGCCCTCCAATGAAGGCCAAGTAGAAAAGAAGGTGAAGACAGACTCTAACAAGCCTGGCATGTCAATCAGACAAGTGGAAGCATTAACAATACAAGGTAATCTAAAGCCTCTCTTATTTTTATGACAATTTTGATGATGATGGTAAAAGAATGATACAGGAAGCTACAATCAAATATTTGAACATCTAAAGTAGGGTACTTATAGAAATAATGATAGTGATTAAAAAATATTTATATGACATTTTGGAAATGAGAAGACAAACTGCTAAAGCTGAAGATGAAATACTGAAGGGGTATGCAATAGTTAACATATATCTGGTAATAGTAGTAAAGGAAATAAAAAGAATACTCAAGGAAGCCCATTAGCACTTTAGAAGTAAAACTATAATAAATAAAATTAGGATTGGGCAAGTAGATGAGGTGATAAAGGATATTGAGGCAATATTGAAGCCAATTTATGAAAGGACTCAGTATGATGTTGTCTCAGCTAATTTGACATCACAAAAAGAGCAGTCCAAAGATGATCAAGCCAATGTAAGTGTTTCCTCTATTTTGTTAAAGGAAGATGTAGTTAAAGATAAGAAAGGAGATGAGTTGGATAAAAGTGAAGAGGACACATGTAATCATAATGAAGATGAGGTTATGCAGAATCCTCTGGATCAACCCACGCATACAATGCCCTTTGTTGAAACTCAAGCTCTGGTTGTTGATGATGTAGGTCTTAAAGAATCCATGATAGAAATAGATGTAGAAGATAAAAGGGTTGAAGCAAGAGACACTGCAGATGATGTAAAATATTTATTTGAAAAAGAAGAAATTTTTTTATGTTCCGACATTGTCCCAAGGGCTAATTAACTTGGATTACTTCTCTCTAATCTAGAAGCTAAAGCTAGCATCACTTGCATAGGATAAGGGAAGAGAGTATATCTTAAAGTCTCACATAGAGGATAGTGAGCTTATGAGTCTTGCATCAGGTGTCCTGGAGAAAATAATACCTACATTTGAAAAGGATATATTTGATTCCCCTTTCGGCCAACTGAAACGTTTGATCAATTTGGTAAGTACTCATTTTGAGTCATTAGAGAAGTCAGTTGAGGTCAAGGTCCGTAATGAATTCAATGCCAAGAGCCTCAAGACATTAAAGAGAATGATTGAAGATGATAGAGTTGTCTTGGATACCTGTGTCAAGAGCATTCAAGATGCATTATCTGAAGGTAGTAATATTTAAAAGTCTTGTCTATCATTGTCCAAGTTCACTAAGAACATTGAGAAGTAGTCCAAGGAGCATGAAAAATAATTAGCTAGTATATCCTAGTCTCTTCCTTTGTTAGTTTCTGTGAGCAATCATGAAGGTCAAGTTATATTTGTACTTGACAAATTCAAGTGCTTAAGTCAAGACAAGGAGAATATTATTGGTAGAGTTGGTGAAATTCGGAGTCATATCACTCCCAAGTTGGATATAATGCTCAATTCTTTGAAGGATGCTCAGGATGCTCAGGCTATTAGTGAACCCTCATATCTTATATCAGTAGAGATGCAAATAGACCTATTCAGTGGTCTCATATCAATTCTTGAGTGTCTCAAGAAGGGGTTTGATAGCCTTTTGGGCTCATTGAAAAACACTTTTTATGATATCTTCAAGTTTTTGTAAGGTAGTAAGGTTTGTGTACATATGCCACTATATATAGAATTTTGTGTAAGTTTTTGGCATCTAGATCCCTACCTTTGCCATTGATGTCAAAGTGGGAGTGTAGGGAAGTGAAAAATTTTGTATTCATCTTAGGGGGAGTTCTGGAGTTTTAGAATTTTGGAATTGTGAAGTTTTGCAATGTATATATGTTGGTACTGATTCCGACACTTAGTCATTTTTCACTAAGTGTTGCCATCAATGTCAAAGGGGGAGATTGTTGGCAAGATACACTACATATAGGTCATCTGTTTTTTCCATTTATGACAACCAAAGTAAGATAGTCCATCCGCAATGTGTGATATGATCCTACCGGAAGTTAGAACGAAGATTTGGTTAAGTCCGGTAAGTTAGAATAGTGCATCCGGCAGAATGTAGTATTTTGGTTGGAATTTCATTTTCGTTGAATATTTTGTGTTGTGGAGCTATAAGAAGATTGTTAGATGTCCAAAGTATCTTATTCCAAAATATTATCCTCCGATGATGATTTTTCGTATGAGTTAGAAGATCTGGTGTACAGATTTTTGGGTTGAATAGTGTGGTATGGACATCTTGGTTAGTTGATTGTTGTGAGGAATTGATGGAGTTTTTTTGGTGATTGTTTTTATGATTGAGGGTGTTTAGCTGACAATTGGGAAGCATTTGGATAATTCTTTTTGGTGTGCATATGCATTGCAGTTTGGATTGAGCTAACTATGTATGCACGTTTCATCATTTGTATAGTGTTCTTGAAGGTGACATGTAGAAGACCTAATTTTAGTTTGCAGATATATAAGATGGATGGATATGATCATTTTATATATCTATTAATGTGTGGAAATAATTTGTGATCGAGTGTGTAGATTTTCACGTGCACAAGTGAAGGATTGGTGCTCTAGAATATTGCATAACAATGTAGCAGAGTAGTGTGAGATTAAGTGTTTTATGCTTGAATAGTACTATACTTTGGCATTTGTAGATGTTGTTTTTTAGTTCAGACATGACAATTTTCTTTTGTAAAAGATATTGTAAGAAAATGAGTCTTCCTAGGGTTGTAGTCCTTCTTATTTTGAGCAGTGAGCTCTAGGCAATGTGCCTACATGCATGCACATTCCTAATGTAATATTTTTATACTTCTGTAGATAATATTTATATTGTGGGTCCCATCCCCACCATGGTTTTTCCCTTGACTAGGTTTTCCATGTATTAAATCTTGGTGTTATGGTATTGTTGTTGACTGTTGTCTTTCTGCATCTTTCCTTTGTTCATATGCATTAAGTTGTTGAAAGAACAAGTCAATAAGGTTAAAAATTATAGAGCACTGATTCACCCCCCCTCCCTCTCAATGTTCCTTGATTCCAATTGTACTAGTCATATTTTATATTCCTAATCCCTTGGCATATTAGATTAAGATCTTCATCAATATTTGTGTATTCATTAGTTATAGATATAAGTACACTTATTTATATTTACATTTACATTTTTTTGCATTTAATTACGAGCATGAGTTATCATTATATTAATGTCAAAATCATAATTAATTATTCTAGGATAATTATACATCTATACATGCATTTTATTAGATTATCTTAGACTAGACTAAAGGAAACTTTATTTTTCATTACATTTTGGTGACCCTGGTTGATTCCACACAATCTTATCTCACCTTTAGGATTTTTAATTATTATTTTTATGTCTAGTATAATTATTATTTTCATATGTTTTTATATTTGTCTAGTGTTTGATCTCTTTATACTTAATAATGTTTCAAATAGGGTTTGTCATATGTAATCAATTATCATTTATCCCACCCTCCCACCATATATGTTTCAAGACTATCCTTATGGAACCTATTAAGATTTTTTATAACATAAATATCGTTGATATTCTCATGACACAGTATTCTAATAATAAAGATATGTATTTTATGGGGGTTTTGTTCTACCATGTGTTTATATTTTCCTTCCTTCATGGATTGATTAGTTTCAATCATAATTACTAGATACACATATGTCATTGATAACTTATGCAAAGCGTCTACCTTTACCCTAAAATCCCTCACATCAAAATAATCGACAATTTCATGAAGAACAAAATCATAGTGTAGACGTATGAATCTGACCACTTTCTTCTATAAATATTTAGTATTTATTTTAAGCCCATTCCTCCTATTAATTAAATCCTATTTAATTAATTTCTTCATTTTCATCTATTTGATTAAATAAATTACTCAATTTATCTAATTAAATTCGCCTAAACCTTTTCTAACCTTTAATTAAATAAATCACTTTATTTAATTAATTCCCCTTTCTTCCTTTTAATTAAATCCCCCCACTTGTATTTATGCAAGTTGTGTCTATTTTGGTTGAAATAAAACTTTATTTTAATTAAAATTATTTTCCCTCATCCACTTGCATTTTCCTACATCTCCCACTTGCCTCCTAAACCCCTTCTAGATTCTTCTAATCACTTCCAATCATGCCTAATTCATCTCCTAATCATTGTCACATTCCTAAGGAAAACAAAGTCACTTCTCAAAAACCTCCAAAGTCTTCAATAACCATTAAAGGCTTTATGTCTTCAAATGGTTAACCTCTAAAGTCTTCCAAACCATTAAAGGCTCTTACATAACTATTTATGGTTAACTCAACCTTTGACCTTTGGTTAAAGACTTTCCTCTAACTTAACCATCATTTTTACTCAAGGGTCGCATGAAGCACTTACAACTTTGACCATAGTTATCTATTTAACCCTTCCACAAGAATTTATCCCTTGGGTAAAAGCTTTATCCAATGGATAACCCGAACCTAACCTTAACCCTTACCTCCTAAGGTAATCTTCATGTCTTCTTAGGAATTTAATGCCTTGCATCTCCTCTCAAGCAACCTCTTGTTGACAATCGTCATCATTTCATTCGTGAAAATTGTAAACATTGATTGATTAACTTTCAATCCTAGCCCTTGTTAAGATTATTCAATCTTAACCATCCATTGCCCTATTTTCCTTATAAATATAGCTCTCATTCTTCATTTTTTTTATATCCAAGTTTGTATGCATCTACATTATAGCCTAATTTACTAGGCATTTTAGCCTCTCTTTGTTAAAACATCATCATAGCATTTAGAAGCATTTTTCATATCATAGAATATTCATGCTAGGCTAGTATATCATGTTAGGATAATTTGTTAATCTTTTATCATATCACTATCTTCATCTTAACTTAATCATCATAGTTTTAACTCATCATATAGATCTTAGAATGCATTCATTCATGTAGATCACAATATCACTTGTTCTTGGAGTTTTCATTCCTAAGTTATTTGCTCAATGATCTGAGAGAAAAACATTGGCTTTATGGATCCTGTGAGATAGAGAACAATGGGACACCCCTTGGGAAGTTAAACTAGTTCAATTAGTTTATATACTTGCACCAAGATTCTCATTGGTATGTGGGTCTTTTGATCTCAATTTATTTGTTTTGGTCATCACATTTTCCTACTTACATTTATGGCACCCACCGTGGGGCACGTCCTCAAAAATAACATCATTTTTTGTGTAGGTTAGAGATTGCAATTGTTGGCCTATGATGAACCGGTGACAATGTATGTTGTCATTGATGTCAATAAGTGCTCAAGCAGGTCAACTGGTATGCACTGGTATGAAGATTGGAAGCGGTTATGGTCAACCGAGATAGAGTGGGTCGATGTCGGGGCTCACTAAGTATGACTAGTGGTTGGTAGTCTTAGTTCAGCTCTAGGGTTTCTGGTTTGTCTTGTGTAGTGCAACCGATGATTTTTGTGATGAGTTAGTTAAGAACAATGATAAGGATCAAGATGCCATGTCAGCTATGTGCACGTGAAATATTTCTTCAAGGATCTTGCATGTGAAGATCGAATGCATTGAATGTCTACCTCGGGAATGTGTTTTTTTCTTAGAGGTATGAGAAAAGTACGTGATGGGTTACTATTTTCCAGAAGCGGTGAAGATCGGATGATGCAGAATGATTTGAGATCTATTTTAGATCGTTTCACTATATACAATATGTTTGGATGGTCAGGATTGGGGCACTTGTAATTGTAAACCTAAAATGCTTAGGGTTTAGGATTTATGCTACCGACCTAATTATTGTCTATAAGGTCGATGATGTTTGTTATTATTTGTGTTAGAAAAAGTTGTTTTTGTGTTCGCATGTTGAGATACTTGCTAAACCAGGGTGTGGAATTTGCAGAGTGTGATTGCAGAGGAGAGGAACTGAAAAGGGTCTTCCTAAGCAAGTAGTGTTGTTATCAGATCAGAGCTTTACCTATTGACTTCTAACCATCTCAACAGAAGGAAAATCCCTTGAACAGGTAGCTTTAACAGGCTTTTTGCTAATCCTCTAACCAGGTGACTCAAGTTCATTGAGTTCTTTAAATCCTCTAGCAAAGTAACCTTTAATAGGGTTTATAGCCATCCCTTAACCGGGTGATCCCTAATAGGATCGGTTCCTAATAGAACCTTATTGTAAAGTCTTTAACTGGACTAGGCTCCTAATAGAGCAGACTTCAAAAGAGTTCAAAACAATCTTGTGGGTATTCATCCCCACCATGGTTTTTCCCATTTGGGTTTCCACGTGAAAAATCTATGTGTTATGGGTTGTGAGTTTTCATGTGATGATTGAGTTGTTTTTTATTAAGCTAAATATGCATACAATACTAAATTATTGTGGTATTATTGATACAACTCATGCATGACTAAACTGGTAAAGTAGCTTTCAAGATCTGAGATCTGTTGACTGTTGTTTGAAGTACTTTTGGTTAACCGGTTTAGTTGTCTGAAGCATTTTTGTTTAACCGATATAGCTATGGTTAAGTACAGTGGTATAGACAACCAGTTATTTGTGTTTAGAGAGTATCAAAATATTGAAGCAACTTTTTGTGTGTACCGATTCACCCCCCATCTCAGTACTGGTTAGGGTATTAGTTGTTCATCATTATTCAACAATTGGTATTAGAGCAACTCCAGGTCCTCGGTGATATAAGCTTAACCACTTGAGGCAAAAGATCCTTCTTTAATGATCAAGAGGGAAGGTCCTAAGTTCAATAGGGATAACTTCAAAATATGGAAGGACAGAATGAAGATTTATATCAAGAGTTTGGGTGTTCAACACTGGAGCTATGTTGAAAATGCCTATGTAATCCCCACTGGCACTCTAACTGATGATCAGAAAAGAGAGATTCAAGAAAATGGGCAAGTCATGGAAGCCCTTATTAGTAACTTGTCTGATATTGAGTTCATTGATGTACAAGATAAGGACAATCCTAAGGATGTATGGGACACATTGGAAACCATTTATGGCGGTGATGAGCATGTCAAGCATGCTAAGGAAGAAAGCCTTAGAGGAAAATTTGAAGATAAGAGGATGGTTGAAGGAGAGACCATTCAACAATATGGCATAAGGATCAAGACTATGGTTGGAGATATCAAGAGAACTGGTGGAACAATTGATTATGCCACCGTTGTCAGTAAAGTTCTAAGATCATTGTTACTAGTCTATGCAATCAGGGTTGCCGCTATTTAGGAACTAAGGTCTATCGACAAAACAAATATATCTTTAGACTCTATTATTGAAAAGTTGACTGCATATGAATTGAATAGCTATGATGGTAGCTTTCAGAAGACTGAGTTGGCCTTTAGAGCGTTTGTTTCCTCTGCAGCAACCAAGAAAGGAAAAGAGGTCAGTACCAGTTATGAATCCAAGCCAAGCAAAGATATGGACGATGAGGAGATTCTGATAGAGTTTGAAGCTCTTCTTGCCAAGAGACTTCCAAAAGGCACCAGTAAATATAGAGGTAAGCTTCCTCTGAAGTGTTTTTCCTGCAATAAGATAGGACATATAGTTGTTAACTATCCTAACAATGACAATAAGGATAAACCAAAAAGGTTGAGAAAATATAAAGGAGGAGGTAGGATAAATTGTCTTGTTGCAGTGGATGAAGGTGTTACCAATGAAGAATCGAAGGATGAAGAGAGTGAGGACATAGTATTTGTAGCTATCAAGGAAGAGGTGTTTGACCAGAAAGCCCTTGTCTCTCGCATTGACAAGTCCAATGAGTGGATCATTGATAGTGGGTGTTCTCACCACATGACTGGTGATTGGAGAAAGTTTCTGACTCTAGAAGAATATGATGGAGGTGTTGTTCGATTTGGCAATGATGCACCTTGCATGGTGAAAGGAAAAGGATCCATATCACTAAATGGAAAGAGCAGTGCAGATGACGTCTACTGGGTAGAAGGCCTTAAGAACAAACTTTTGAGTGTTGCTCAGTTGAACGGAAAAGGAATTATTCTAGAGTTCAAAGGTGGGGTCTGCAAAATAATCAAAAAGAGTGGTGAACTTATTGCCACTGGTAAGCAGACCAAAGGAAACCTGTTTCAGTTGAATACCAAGATTAGTTAGTGCTTGATGGTGAAATTTGATGACAATTGGATATTGCATAGGAGACTTTGTCATATGAATTTTGATAATATTGTAAAAGATATTAAGATCAAGGCAGTAAGAGGATTTCCTTTGCTGAACAAACCAAAGAATGCTTTATACCAAGAATGTCAGCTTGGGAAGATGTCTTCCTCAACATTCAAAGGTAAGTCTTTTTCAATAGAAAACTTACTTGATCTAGTGCACACCGATCTGTGTGGTTCGATGAAAACTAGAAGTATTTAGGGAGATCGATATTTCATGATTCTTATCGATGACTTCTCAAGAATGATGTGGGTCACATTATTGAAAGACGAGTCTAAGGCATTTGGAAAGTTCAAAGCCTTTAGAGCATTGGTGGAGAAGGAGAGCGACAGAAGAATAAAATGGCTAAGAACCGACCAGGGAGGTGAATTAACTTCTGATGAATTCAAGAAGTACTGTGAAGAGAACAACATCAAGAGGCAGTTGTCTACCCCAAGGACACCACAGAAAAATGGCATAGCAGAAAGGAATAATTGGATTGTAGTTGAAGCGAAAGAACTATGTTGATCCAAGGAAATGTAGCTCACACATTTTGGAGAGAAGCGATGAGCACTATAGTCTATACTATGAACTAGGTACTCACTAAGAAAGGTAAAGACAAACCCCCCTATGAGTACTGAAATGGGAGAACTCCTAATGTAGGTTATTTCAAAGTATTTGGCAGCAAGTGCTATATCAAGAGAGGTAAGCATCTGAGCAAGTTTGATGCTAAGAGTGATGAAGGAATATTTCTAGAATATTCCACTAAAAGAAAATCTCTCAAGTGTTACAACAACAAGACTCAAAAAATTATTGAGATTATCAATCTTAGGGTTGATGAATCCCCTGAGGAAACTAGCAGCAATCAAATAGAAGATGAACCACGTTTAGCCTTCTGGGAACTAGTTAAGAAAGAAACAAGTGACAAACACTGCAAAGACCTCAGTGTTTCTATACCGGTAGAAGCTGTAGTAGGAGAAGAAGAAGATGAAGTGGAAGAAGAGGAAAAGCAAGTGGAACCAACTAGGGTCATTCCTAGGTATGTAAAATTGTATCATGATCCAAAAAAGATCATTGGAGACAAAGATGCAAGGATACTCACAATGAGAAAGGTGAAATAAAATTCTTGCATGATTTCAAAATTTGAGCCTAAGACCACTAGAGAGGCACTTACCGATGAAGACTAGATAAAGGCAATGGAAGAGAAATTGTACCAGATAGAGAAGAATGCAACATGGTCCTTGGTACCAAGACTGAAACACAAGAATGACATAGGTACCAAATGGGTCTTCAGGAAGAAGATGAATGAAGAAGGCACGGTAGTAAGAAACAAGGCAAGACTTGTATGCAAAGGATATGCCCAGGAAGAAGGAGAAGACTATGGAGAAACCTTTGCCCTAGTGGCTAGACTGGAAGGTGTCCAAATGCTACTTACATTTGCAGCATTCAAAGGATTCAAGGTATGCTAGATGGATGTGAAGTCTACATTCTTGAATGGAATCCTAGAAGAATAAGTGTATATTTAACAATCGGATGGGTTTGCTTTATCAGAGGATAATAATATAGTGTGTAGATTACACAAGGCCCTATATGGATTGAAACAAGAACCAAGGGCATGGTATGAACAATTACACTCTCATCTTGTGAAGATAGGATTTCAGAGAAAAAGTGAGGACAACAACATCTACCTAAAATATGAAGGTGATCAGATACTAATCTATGAATTATTTGTAGATGACATAATCTTCAGAGGAAATGATGAAACGAGTCATGCATTTGCAGATGAAATGAAGAAAGAGTTTGAGATGTCTCTGATTGGAGAGATAAAGTTCTTCATTGGTCTACATATTCAATAGATGGAGGGTCTTCATTACCCAGTCCAAGTATATCAAAGAGGTATTGAAGACCTTTGGCATGGAGGAGATCAAACTGGTTGGAACATCGATGGTGTCTGGCTGCAAACTGACTAAGGAGGATGACTCATCGATTGTGAATGAGAAGGAGTACCGGTCAATGATTGGTATGTTGCACTATGTGGTGCATAGCAGACTGAATATTGCTCATGCAGTGGGCATAGTGGCCCGTTTTCAAAAGAGTCTAAGAGAATCCCACTTGGTAGCAGTAAAGAGGATTCTTAGGTATCTGAAGGGAACAGTTGATTATGGATTGTGCTATCCATACGATGGTGAATTTGATTTCAAAGTGTTTATCGATGCAGATTGGGCATGTAATATGGACCACCAGAAGAGCACAATCAGTGGAGCGTTCTTCCTTGGTGGAACACTAGTCTTGTGGACAAGTAAGAAGCAGAGCTGTGTTTCCCAATCTACAGCTGAAGCAGAGTATGTGGTAGCATTTATGAACTACACTCAAGCAATCTAGATGAAGCATGTATTGGATGGTGTTAAAGTGACTATATCTGAACTGGTGAGTATTTTCTGTGATAATACTAGTGCAATCAATATTTCCAAAAATTTGGTATTGCCTACTAGGACCAAGCATATTGAGCTCAAGTATCATTTCTTAAGAGAAATGGTTCAGAATAAAGAGGTTGTATTAGAACATGTTTCCAGTAAGGAGCAACTAGCAGACATATTCACTAAGCCCTTACCGAAGACTACATTTACCTATTTGAGAGGTGAATCAGGGGTTTTGCCCCTTCATGAAGTAAACTAAAGTTGTATGCTCCACATCAGTCAGGTACTACCATGTCAGATCTTATAGGATTGATGTGTTGAAGGATGCTACTTCATAGGGTGAGCAACATACTAGAGCTTGGAAGCTTATGCATCCACTTTGGCATTGTTGTCAAAGAGGGAGAAGATATCTGATGATGTATGGGGGAGAAGATATATTGTTTGGAGAGAAGATGTTGAGAAAAGTGCACACTGACCAATCCATGTGGTGGTGGTGATTGTTCAAGTTGAACTCATATATGTCAACTGGTATATGTTATTTAGAATGGTGCAGATATTGAGCACTGATACAATAAGTATTGCCATCAATGCCAAAGGGGGAGATTGTTGGCATATGATGAAGCGGTGACAATGTATGTTGTCATTGATGTCAAAAAATTCTCCAACAGGTGAACCGATATGAAGATTGGAAGTGGTTATGGTCAACCAGGATAGAGTGGGCCAGTGTTGGGGTTCACTAAGTATGACTACCGGTTGGTAGTCTCAGTTCAGCCTAGGGTTTCTAGTTTGGCTTGTGCGGTGAGACTGATGATGTTTTGTGATGAGCTAGTTAAGAACAAGGATAAGGATCAAGATGCCATGTCATCTATGTGCACATGAAGGATTTCTTCGAGGATCTTACGTGTGATGATTGAATGCATTGAATGTCTACCTCAGGAATGTGTGTTTTTCTTAGAGGTATGAGAAAAGCGCATGATGGGTTACTATTTCCAGAAGCAGTGAAGATCGGACAATGCAGAATGACTTGAGATCTATTTTAGATCGTTTCACTCTATACAATATGTTTGGACGGTCAGAATTGGACTACTTGTAATTGTAAACCTAAAATGCTTAGGGTTTAGGGTTTATGCTACTGACCAAATTGTTGTCTATAAGGTCGATGATATTTGTTATTGTTTGTGTTGGAAAAAGTTGTGTTTGTGTCTGCATGTTGAGATACTTGTCAAACAAGGGTGTGGAATCTGTAAAGTGTGATTGCAGAGGAGAGGAATTGAAAAGGATTTGCCTTAGCAAGTTGTGTTGTTATTAGATCAGAGCTTTACCTGTTGACTTCTAACCATCTCAACATAAAGAAAATCCCTTGTTGCAAATCCTCTAACCAGGTGACTCAAGTTTATTGAGTTCTTTAAATCCTCTAGCGAGGTAACCTTTAACAGGGTTTCAACCTTTAACAGGGTTTATAGCCATCCCTTAACAGGGTGATCCCTAACATGATCGGTTCCTAATAGAACCTTATTGTAAAGTCTTTAACCGGACTAGGCTCCTAACAAAGCGGACTTCAAAAGACTTCAAAAAAATCTTGTGGGTATTGTAAAGCGGAAAATCGAACCCTAGGTGTTCCCCCCACTCCAAGAAGAAAGGAGGTCACTAGGATTGACGGTTTTCACTTAGGAGAGACTTTACATTCAAAAGAGGGGTTGAAACCCACAAGATGCAATCCCACACAATGCAAGATCGGATTCTAAATGAGTTTCAAGGGTTAAGTCAGCAAGGCTACCCTCTTTTGTAAAGAATGTAGATAGAAGGCTTGAACTAGGAGTGCATGTAAAATAAGAAAGATTCGCTTATGAATAGAGATAGGAAAACGGGATGAAGCTGCGGACCTGGAATTAGCAGTAAAATGTTGAGACGACGCTGTCCTGCAAATTTGAGCGAAAGTTGACGGGAAAATGGGGCCCGGCGTGCACACGGTCCTCCGAAAAATCCGCGAAATGGAGGGGGATCTGTTCGTCTTTGCACAAGGATTCCAGATCTTCAATTACAGCCTCGTACCTGCAACCTACACACAGAAAAGAGAGGATGATTGGGAGGTTAGGGATTAGGGGTTTTCCTTTAGGTCAAACCCCAGTTTTGGAATTAACCAAGAAATGAGAATGTTGTAAATGTAAATGTTTGTAATGTAAACAAGTACTGATACCTTGTTGTAAGAATGTTCGTATTCTTACATGCGAAGGTGTAAATGTTGTTGTATGTTGTATGTTGTAAGTTGTATGTGATCTCCTCTTCAATGGTTGAATCCTTGTCTTGAATGCAAAACTTAGCCTTGAATGGAGACTTAGAATGATCAATTGCTTGAAGGAATGCTTGAATGCTTGAATGTTTGAATGTTTGCCTAGCGCTTCCACCTCTTGTACACACATGTCCCTCCTTTTTTACCATCTACTCTTTCTAAGAGGGGAAATATAGTTTATATACTTGTCAATTAGGGTTAAAAGACTGATTTTTCTGACCTTAGGCCGACCTAGGAAGATTATTTTCTGAATTGCAAACTTAAAGACCCGCTGCCCCATAAGAGACCGGGCCCAAAATAGGGCCAGGGACTAGGGCACTGGGTGCCATGGTCCCACCTCCCGAGACAGCAGGGTGCAAGGAAGGATCAGGCCATGGTGCAGAAAAATGCAGTTTTTGATGTCATAAATAGGTTTCGAGGTCTCCATTCAGGTTTAGTGTTGCGTCGCCATCATGAAGACCCAAATGCAGTCGAAATTGCAAGTGTTGCAATTTTAGGACGCTACATTTAGCCCCCACTTTAGCGGGAGTATAAGCGTACGCCCATACTTCCGGTAAAGTACAAGGAAACAACATTGAAAGACTTTTACCATGTCAAGGAGGCAAGATACACCAAGCCCCCAGTGGACTAAGGATCTTACGACTTCGATTAACAAAGTAAAAGGGAAGATCATGAGGGAGAACCATGACTGTCAGTAGTAAGGTTCCCTCACTATGAGTCATGCAAGAAAAATACCAGAAATTTTCAAGGCAAAGCTAAGTTTGCCAAGAAGTTTTCAAGTATCTTGAAGAGATATGGATGGAGTGTATGCCCTCTACATTAAAGTGATCACACAGGCCTCATCGGGGGTGATTGATTTAAGGTAGTGATACACACAAGAAATGAGAAGGGGAAGGAGCACGTTATCACAAAGATTTAGCCCCCAAGTGTGAGATAAACCCAAGGATAATAGACACAAAGCACAAAGCACGAGGTGACTTCGCTTTCCTCAGGGTCAGTATGCTGTATGATAATTCATGTATATCATATGTATGTATGCATAATTGTTCTTCATTCCCCAATCAAGGAAGGTCACCTAGAAGAAGGGAACACGTGTCTTTTGAGTCAACATGAGAGAGACCAAAAGAGATCTCAATGCTTTGCATTGTCCTCAAGTAGACAACACTAAGGACAACAAATAGAAGGATGAGAATAACACATAGAAGAAGTAACAAAAGAGAGGAGGAGAATAACACATAGAAGAAGTAACAAAAGAGAGGAGGAGAGAGTCTGCTATGCTAATGAACTAGTTTAGCACGTCATCCACCCCTCGATCTTGCTGATCAATATTTCGGGAAGGCAGGAAACACGCCAGAGGAGGAACATCCAACACAGTAGATGGAGCTATCACAAGATCCAAACAAGGGCTATGTTCATGTTCCAAGCTACGTTGTTCTTTAGAAAATTCATTAGATAAATGGTTATCAATATCAACAAATTCATATTCACTATCGGAAGTAAGAGAAGTAACATTTTCATCATGAATAACATTTTCATCTATATCATCATCAAGATTTATAAAAATAGGATTTTTAACTCGCACAAGATCAAAACCATCATGCATCTTATGTTTAGGAGATTTTGGCTCAATTTTCGGCTGAGGAGAAAATGGAATAATACTAGCTGAACGTTCGACGTTCACGCGCAGAACGATTTCGTCTAGTCTTAGTAGGAAGTTGAGGAGATTGAGGAGGAGGAATGTTCTCATCCTTATCACTTGGGTGTCTAGGTTGTGGTCTCTTAGGTTGGATAATAGGAGAAGAGGAAGGTCTCTTCTCTCTATAAAAGGAAGGAGGAGGAACTGCTCCATATAAAGGAGGAATATTTGGTTTAGGAAGGAGACCAAGTCCATCATGACGAGGAGGTATAGGTCTACTGTTAGAAAGTTTATCAAACATAGACATAGTCACATCCATAGGAATGGGTTGGGAATCTTCTTGAGGAAAGACATTAGTTTTATGTTTCAAAGGAAGAACTTCCTTCTCAAGAATAATAGGAATATCAAGTTTTGGTGTTCGAGGTTCACTTAGAGATAGGATCATATCTTTTTTCCACTTTTGATAAGATTTGAAAAGATGATCACTTCGCAGTGGAAGAGATTGGAATTGTTTAGGCCAAAAATAATCAATAGGAACACTAGAAGTTCTTTCAGCTGGTTTAAAGAGACTATGATTGACAGTAACAACTTCACCATTATGGGGAAATTTCAAACACTTGTGAATAGGAGAAGCAATAGCTTTCATGGAAGATAGCCAAGGATAGCCTAGCTTCACACAAAATTGTTCAGACGATGGAATAATAGCAAAGCTCACATCAAGGGATTTGTTATGGACCTCAATAGGTAATGTAATAGAACCAATTCCAGGAGAAGAAAATGCATCAAATAATTTCACAACCACATTTGTTTTGTCATAGATCACTTGATTCAATTGCAAAGTAAAAAGAAATTCTTCAGTAATAACATTAACCATGCAAGAAGGATCAATAAGCACTCCATGGCAAGGTGTATTCTTGACTTTTGCAACTATATATAAAGGACCATCAGGTGCCCTGATAGTTTCACTGGAATCAAATGTGATGGAAGGTTCTTTAGGAATTTTCTACTGCTCTACAAAGTTAATCACATTCGGAGTCATAGACACAAGACTATCAGGTGAGAAAGAGGAATCATTAGTCTCAATCACATTAGAGGTATGAGAAGGTAATGGATCAGTAAAAATCTTAAGATTTTGGTTAGGAAGGGCTACAGATGTGTTGCCTTTATCATTCACTCCTGAAATAGAGATAGTATTATTATCAATCAAATCTTGAATTTTACCCTTCAAAGCAAAACATTTTTCAGTATCATGCCCAGTTTGACGATGAAATTGACAAAAAGATTTGTTATCAAAATAGGGTGAATTAATCTTTGTAGGATCGATTTACTTAATAGGAGGGAGATTAAGCACATTTTGTTCCAATAACTTATTCATAATACTATGCAATGATTCATTCAAAGGAGTAAGCTTTCTTTCTTTCCTAAAAAACTTAGAAATAGGAGGCACACCTGAGGCTGCATTCACATTGTTGTTGATGATGTTTTCAATGAACTTAACGGACTCTTTGTTCGGTTTAAACTTCCCAAATGGTTGTTGACTACTATCACCCTTATCACTCGGAGCCATAGGATTTGCTTGTTCCATTTGACTCACAGTCAGTTGATAATTGTGAAGAGTTGCACACAACTGTTGGAAAGAAGTAAACTCAAAAAACAGAAGTTTTTCTCTAATATCTTTTTGTAAATTAGAAATAAAGATTCTTTGAATATCATTGTCAGGTACTGGAAAAGAAATTTGAGCACACAAATGCTTATATCTACCAATGAAATCAGTCACTTTTTCTTTAACACCTTGTTTACAATGCATTGAATCAATCAAAGTAACTTTAGGACTTATATTGTTTTGAAATTGTTGAATAAAAGCATTTGCAAGTTGTTGGAAAGAAGTAATAGAATAGGAAGGCAATGAGCAATACCATTGTAGGGCCTTATCTCTTAATGTTCTAGTAAACAGTTTTGCAAGCAACCTTTGGTCATAAGTAAAATCGGTACATATTGTTTGAAAGGTCTTAACATGTGCCAGGGGATCACCTTTACCATTATAAAGCTCCAATTGCGGGATTTCAACATGCTTAGGTGGGATAGCTCAAACAATGTCAAGAGAAAGTGGGCTCGCAACATCAAATGTGGGCACACTAAACTTAGATTGATTCATAGAGGCAATTTGTTGCTATAAAGAAGAGACAGTTTGCGCAAGATTGTTAATGGTCACTTCAGTCGAAGAGTTCATATTAGACATGTTAGATTGTGATGGAGGTATTATGTTATTGAAAGGAGGTATTGATTGAGAGTAAGGTGGCGGGACACTATGGTGGTTAGTCATAGGAGATGATTGGAAACAAGGAACACTACCAAGAGGAATGGAATGGTTAAATGAATTGCCCCCTTGCGTCATGTTCATTTGTGGAGATGTAATAGGGACACTCATTGAAGGAATTAATGAAGAAGTCAGATTGAATGAAGGAAGAGGGTTGATTAAAGAGGAAGGATTGCCCCCATGACTGGTGATCATAGGTGGAATGTTTTGCATTGAAGTAGTCATTATGTTTGATGTAAAAGTAGGTATACTAGCAATAGAAGTTGTCAAAGGAATAGAATGATTGACTTGAGTAGGAGGTTGTGTATAACCTAAAGTTTTGGCACAACTCTTCATAGGCATCACATTCGAATCCACGATGTGTGCAATACCATGCAAGATATCAATTCCATTTTTATCACTTTGAACCATACGTTTTAGACCCTCAATTAATGAAAGAGCTTGACTATCGGGATACTCTTGAGACATCCATTGCTAAAAATCATCAAATTGGTTATCCAATTTCGAAAGTTGTTCTACAGAAACCTCATGGAGAGCTTCTTCATCATTAAGAGGATTAGAGGAATTACCCGTGTCCTTGTTAAAAAGGCCATTCAAATTAGGTTCCATCTCCTCGGTAATTAAACCTTGGAAAGACTTAATTCTAAGGCTTCGTCTAACAGGAATAGTGTAAGTAGGGCTTATTGTTGTAAAACTCATGCACTAGAGAAAGAGAGCAGATTTTGAATTTAGAGGTAGCAAATTTCAATAAAATCAGCCAATCTCCTAGATTTAGGCTGTTAAATGCAATCACGACAATCTCCCGAAATTTCAGAAAAAATGTCAGGGACCATGGCGAACGGAGTGCACACAGTCCTTGCAACTTTTTTCAAAATTTTCAGGGATGAAAGTTATGATGATTTTAAAGCTAATCTGAAAAAATTGAGTGATTTTATGATCTGTAGATAGGCCAAATCAAAGTCGCAATCTCAAAATTGAAACCTACCAAGATTGTTGAAAAATGCAAAATTTGAATTTTGAAAAAGAGAGGGAAACTAAAATTTTGAATTGTATGATTTTAGAGGGAATACCAAAAGCAATGCAAGCTTTAAAATTTAAAAGTTGACTCAATTTCATGCAAAATTCAATTTTGCAAGTGGAAATCAAAGTTGTTGCAATTAAACACTTAATTTCAAAAGCCACAAATTGTAAAAATTTGAATAAAGCATTGAAACTTTGAATGAATGCCAACACACTTTTCAGATTTAGGACAATAAGAACACAATTTTGACACAAAATTCCAATTTCAACAATTTTTGAATGATTAGAAGCCTTAATCCAAGCAATCACTAGACCAATTTTGACTTTAATTTTGAAAGTGTTAGAATTGATGAAATCAGCCAAGATTCTGGATTTTAGCAGAAAAATACAGTAAGATCTAGCTCCCGAAATTTTGAAAAAAATGTTGGGGACAATGGCGCTCGGGGTGCACATGGTCCTCGCAACTTTTTTCAAAATTTTCAGGGATGAAAGATATTATGATTTTGTTGTGGAATCCAAAATTATAGCCGATTTGGAGGTGTTCTGATCAGTGAAATTATTGGTCAAAGGTTGAATCAAGAGGGTTTTAAAAATTAGGGTTTTGACACTTAACCACTTAATTTTCAGAATTAAAGCACAAATATGAATTGACAATTTGCAATAGAAGGGTAGATCTAAAACAAGCATTAACAATTAAACATTTCACAAGCTCAATTACTAAAAAGAAAATTTAGGGTTTTTATGCAATTGACCTCTAAAATCTGCAAAAGATCAAACATGGAAATGTAATTAAGGAAGCAAATTTTTTCAGATCTAACCATGAATAATCAGAATTAGGGTGTTTCACGTTCGGTTCACCAAAATGTAAAGCGAAAAATCAAACCCTAGGTGTTCCCCCCACTCCAAGGAGAAAGGAGGTCACTAGGATTGACGGTTTTCACTTAGGAGAGACTTTACATTCAAAAGAGGGGTTGAAACCCACAAGATCCAATCCCACACAATGCAAGATTGGATTCTAAATGAGTTTCAAGGGTTAAGTCAGCAAGGCTACCCTCTTTTGTAAATAATGTAGATAGAAGGATTGAACTAGGAGTGCATGTAAAATAAGAAAGATTCGCTTATGAACAGAGATAGGAATACGGGATGAAGCTGCGGACCTGGAATTAGCAGTAAAATGTCGAGATGACACTGTCCTGCAAATTTGAGCGAAAGTTGATGGGACGATGGCGCCCGACGTGCACACGGTCCTCCAAAAAATTTGTGAAACGAAGGGGGATCTGTTCGTCTCTGCACAAGGATTTCAGATCTTCAATTATAGCCGCGTACCTACAACCTACACACAAAAAAGAGAGGACGATTGGGGGGTTAGGTATTAGGGGTTTGCCTTAAGGTCAAACCACAGTTTTGGAATTAACCAAGAAATGAGAATGTTGTAAATGTAAATGTTTGTAATGTAAACAAGTACTGATACCTTGTTGTAAGAATGTTCATATTCTTACATGCGAAGGTGTAAATGTTTTTGTATGTTGTATGTTGTAAGTTGTATGTGATCTCCTCTTCAATGGTTGAATCCTTGTCTTGAATGCAGCACTTAGCCTTGAATGGAGACTTATAATGATCAATTGCTTGAAGGAATGCTTGAATGCTTGAATGTTTGAATGTTTGCCTAGCGCTTCCGCCTCTTGTACACACATGTCCCTCCTTTTTTACCATCTACCCTTTCTAAGAGGGGAAATGTAGTTTATATACTTGTCAACTAGGGTTAAAAGATTGATTTTTCCGACCTTAGGCCAACCTAGGAAGATTATTTTTCGAATTGCAAACTTAAAGACCCGCTGCCCCATAAGAGACCGGGCCCAAAATAGGGCCAGGGACTAGGGAGCTGAGCGCCATGGTCCTAAAGGACTAGGGTGCTGGGCGCCATGGTCCCACCTCCTGGGATAGTAGGGTGCAAGGAAGGATCAGGCCATGGTGCAGAAAAATACAGTTTTTGATGTCATAAACAGGTTTCGGGGTCTCCATTCAGGTTCAGTGTTGCGTCGCCATCGTGAAGACCCAAATGCAGTCAAAATTGCAAGTGTCGCAATTTTAGGATGCTACAGGTATTCATCCCCACCGTGGTTTTTCCCATTTGGATTTCCACGTCAAAAATCTGTGTGTTATGGGTTGTGAGTTTTCATATGATGATTGAGTTGTTTTTTATTAAGCTGAATATGCATACAGTGCTAAATGATTGTGGTATTATTGATACAACTCATTCATGACTAAACTGGTAAAGTAGCTATCAAGATTTGAGATCTGTTGACTATTGTTTGAAGTACTTTTGGTTAACCGGTTTAGTTGTCTGAAGCATTTCTATTTAACTGGTATTGCTATGGTTAAGTACAGTGGTATAGACAACCGATTATCTGTGTTTAGAGAGTGTCAAAATATTGAAGCAAGTTTTTGTGTGTACTGATTCACCCCCCCTCTTAGTACCGGTTAGGGTATTAGTTGTTCATCATTATTCAACAAGAATCACATTGGAACACTCTGTTAGTGCATCTGGGATTGTCTGCAGTGCATCTGTGGTAAAATTTAGCACATTCATCGCATAGGAACCATCCCTTAGCGCATTTAACTTTCTTTCTAGCGCATGTTCTTCTCTACTTTTTCCATGAATGGGAGTATCAGTATAGCACATTCAAGCATCATAATAGCATGTAGGTTCTTTCTTTTAGCACTTCTGCATAATAATTTAGCGCATTTATGTGGAAGTTTAGTGCGTAGCTCTATTATAGAGAAAATTTGTAACAGGGTCAGAAAATTTAGGCTTGTAAAGCCCAACATCAGAATTGTATTTTTTTGCTAACTTTGTGTAGGTTCTAATAATTTTTCAGTGCAAGAAAAGGAGTTAATTAGTTTATTTACTTTCTTTTATAATTTGGTAAAAATAACCCACTTTCTCTTATTGCAAATGTCTAAAATTAATCTCATCTTTCTTTTGGATGCTTAAAAAGAACTTCATCATTTCCTTTTGGTTCCTAAAATACACTTCATTTTTCTTTCTCGCAGGATTAAAAATAACAAAAAACTTAAATCTTTCTTTAATGCAAGTTAGGAATCACATTCCTTTGGGCTCTAAAAAGAACAAAACAAACTTTCTAATTTTTGCATAAAGTTAAAATTTAACATCATTTTCCTTTGGTGTTGATTAAAACGAACCTCATTTTTTTATTTGGGAATTTAAAAAGAACCTTCACTTCTTTTCAAAAGAAAAATCTTTCAAGATTGCAAAACCGTTGTTATTCATTTGATATGTTTACTTTGGTTGACCAGGATTTATCTAAATTTTTTTATCTTCACACATTTCTATATTGGGATAAAAAGAACCAGATGTCTTCTGAATAGCCTGTAGAAAACAACTGCAATATGGGATAAAAATAAATTATGTACTCCGTGTCTCGAAAGTGGTAGGCATATGGTCTTCCCTTAATTGGGTGATCAAAAAGCCAAACCCACTCTTTAAAAGATTTCTTTACTTTAAGAATTTACAAACTTTAGAAGGCCTACCCTCCTGAGTTTTCCTTAGTGCACCATTAAGGCTAGTGAGAGGGGAATGACCTAAGTGGGAAATGACTTTATCACCAAATTATTCCAACCCACTATAATCAAATGTGGAGGTTGATGAAAATCCCCTCCAACAGTTATTCTCAGTGATTAATCTTCCCCCAGTATCTTTAACATACGTAAATCCTTTATTCTAAAGGTTGGGAAGCCTCTCGAGGGAGTTTATCACTGAAGACCAAACAAAATCCTTACTACGAACCTTAGCATTAGAAGCTTTGAACTGAGTCAATTGCCATACATTAGCAATATCATTGTGCAAGGGTGGGGAAGAATCCACCCCCAAGATTATTCACTATATGTCTCCCAAGATAACTACCCAATTGTGAAGCAATTCACTTTGGGTTAATTTCTGGCAAAAGGCAAAAAATCGAGCGCCCCCTAGGGGGTGACAAGGTTGTTTGAGCTGATGGAGTTTTGAGAGTAGTGGGCTATGATATTGTTAATGACCTTTGAATAAAGAGTCTATCTGAGATGTCTTCTTTGTAATCCAAACCAGTGAAAACATAAGGGATTTGAAAACATCCTCAAAAGAAAATACACTATTTGTTTAGCATAGACAAACTGTTATCATTTTTATCTGTTGTGTTTTCAAATCATTTTATCAGAAAATAATCCATTAAAGAACAAAAAAATTATTTCTCAACATCTCAACAAAATCATCAAAATAAAGTTATCAGGATAATTAGCGCATAGGAGAAACATCCTAGTGCATCTCAACCATCTAATAGCATATTTCAACCAACAGTTAATGGTTCCATCACTCACATTAGCACATGATCAGTATCATACTAGTAAAAACTTAGATAGCACTTGACAAAATCACTGTAGCACATAGGAGCATCAACCTAGAGCATCTAAAACAAATTATAGCTCATTTGTACCAAAAATATGTGCCTCAAAGGGACATTAGTGCATAAAGGATTCAACACTTGTGTTATCAAACAATATAAAATAGCACATTTGAGAGGCAGCATAGCGCATCTGGACCATTCTGTAGCACTTTGGGGGCATCCTTTAGTGCATCAGGTTTCTGTTCTAGCACATGATCAAAATTGGCGAAAACAAAGAGCAAACTAGTCACCTTGTGAAATTTTCATCAATAGTTATGGATAACCTTTTAGGTCCTTTGACAAATCCAACAAGGAAATAGAAAAGAAGGATCATAAGTGAGAAATTTCCAAATCCAACTAAGCACCCTTAGAAAGAGGTATCAAATCTTCAACTATCTTAAGACTAGATTTCATCCAACAAAATTGAGGAGTATCAAAAACAATGATCAAAGGTTCCACCATCCAATGAATCCTATCAAACGAATACCTAGTTAGGTTCTCAAGTTGTCAAATTAACTTTCTAGATCATGAAACTTGACTCATATCATTTGACACACTTTGTCGTATAAGTGAATCAAACTAAACTTCTACTTGACAAGTAAACCTAATTTTCCAAAATGAAGTATCCATATCCAACATCAACATGAACATTGATCATTTATGTATGACTACTCCCCATATTTTGAGAAGAAGAAGTCTTCATCAAAAGACTAAGTTGAAGAAGAGACAACCTAGTTCTAAGTCACTTATCGAGAGGAGTAATTTTTTGTATATCAACAGTCAACTCTTTAAATCACATCGTGCATTCTTATGTCATATGCAGTTGTATATCCAAAGAGAAAACAAATAATTTGACAAAGAACATTTGAGAAGTAGGGCTTATGTTTAGAAAGCAACATTCAACCAACGCCTTAATAGGGGAGGAAGGATTAATCCCGCCTTGTTTCCAAAGTTTCTTATCACTTACAACGAAGCTCAACTTGAGCCACCAACTCCACCAAGAACCATAATAGAAGAAGAAGAATTCACTACTGTAGAGATATGTTAATGCCCACTATCACTCAATCTTAGAGAAATAAAAAGAAGGAATCACGACTAGAATCAAGATTGAGTCATAGATTGTCCAATCCTTTTGATGAATATGCAAATATGGGAGAAACAAAGACCACTAAAGAGCTTCTCCAAGAATGTCAAGAGAATGCGTCTTTCCAAAAATTCATAGAAAGACTTATAGAAGAAGATAAGCAAAAATATCTACTCATGCTAACTAGTAAGGACTCAATATTCCTAAGGATTTTGACAAAGAAAACTTAAGGAATACAGATGAGAGAATTTCAAGAACAAGGGCAAGAAACTATGCTTATCAAGAACAACTAAGAGAAGAAGAAGCACATGATCAAGAAAACATACGCAACTGAGATAACATCCATAAACAAGATAACACTCATGAACAAGACAATACCTGCAATCAGGACAATCTTAATTAACAAGTGGAAATTCCCCATTGAAGGACAAATGCACCCCTAGCTGTTCTTACACAACAACTCCAAACACTTCAAAGAAAAATACAGGACATGCAACAAGGGACCATGGTACGATACTCATTAGACAACATTTGTCCTTATCCTTTTGATAGGAGATTGAACATGGTACATTTTCTCCAAAATTCTGATATACCAAACTATGAAAAATATGATGGTAAGAGTGATCCCCATGATCATGTTTGGGAATTTTTTACTATGAGCTTGGAGTTTGCTCACAATGACACATACTTAATGAGATTATTCCCAAGAAGTTTGGGAGGGCCAACAATGGAGTGGTTGTTAAAACTCACACCTCCCATGAGATCATTTGATGAGTTGGTAAATAAATTCATAACACAATACTCCTATAACATCTAATGCGCAATCACCATGCTTGATGTGTGTAATATGAAACAAAAGAACAATGAAACATTCACAGTGTTTCTACAACAATGGATATGCATGGTCACAAGGTATCCACAAGATGTTCCTAAAAAGGAAAAGATGAAAATCTTCATAGACAATCTGAATAGTGAAATGAGTTATCATCTCAAACTACAATGTATACCATC
Source organism: Cryptomeria japonica (assembly GCF_030272615.1). Taxonomy (NCBI): domain Eukaryota; kingdom Viridiplantae; phylum Streptophyta; class Pinopsida; order Cupressales; family Cupressaceae; genus Cryptomeria; species Cryptomeria japonica. The sequence goes on from NC_081414.1 coordinate 124,926,348, forward strand.
TTTTGCAAAATTAATAGAAAACAATATCCAAGTAGGGGAAGCTTCCATCAATAAAGGAACCTTGAAGTTCTTTAAATAAGGTGTTAGTTCGTCAAATAATAATACCTTTAGCAATTAAAACAATAACAAAAATTCAAACAAGTCCAGATTTTGGACAAGGAACAAAAACATTGTTAATGATGGGTAATCGGTGCCAACAATGTAAAGTCTAAACAACCAATGTCAACTTTATCAGGAAACCCACCATCCAATAATGATCAAAGAAGTGTTAATCAAGGGACCAACACTTATGAATAAAATGTCAACCAGGGAGCTTTAATGTCAAACAACAAAAAACACCAAGACAACAACACAAGCCAAAGAGGCAACACTAATACTTTCCCATATTGACGAATATACATGCCATTAGGAAAAACCTTAGAATCAACATTTCGAGAGCTATTGGCAAATAAGATCATCACATTGCCAGCCACAAGCAAATTTGAACCCCAAGTCAAACCACCATAGTAGAATGACTCACATTATTGTGATTATCATCGAAACAAGGGGCATAACACAAATGATTGCATGAGGTTGAAGAACATAGTTCAAGATATGATAGACAAGGGTGAATTAACGGTTGATGGTCATAAAACCAATGGTGACCATGAATCTTTCAAAAATCCTCTTCCCAATTATGAAAAGGCAGGAGCATCAATGTCAAACAACACCAAAGGAGCTCATATTAAACACATATATGAAAACACCATCAATCACATATCAACTTATGACAATCAAGTGAATGTCATAAAAATCAAAGACAAACAAGAACATGCATCGATAAATGTGACAACAAGAGTGCATAAATATGTCTTGAAGGGGAACACATCAACATTAACAACTCTCTCCAGGACTCAATATAACTTGGTCAACAAACTATGGAGAACATTCTCTCAGATATCTATACTTGAGTTGCTCAAAATTTCACCAAAACACAAGGATATCTTGGAGAAATCTCTTATCGAAACAATCATTCCAAATTATTTGGATATTGATCGATTCCAAGACATGGTGACCCATATGATGGTGCCATATAACATATCTTTTTTTGAACACGATGATGTCTCTTTCAATCATCTGCATAACACCCTACTACATATCAAGATCTTAGTCTATAAATATTGGGTAAAAAGAGTATTAATAGATGGAGGCACTGGTCTCAATATATGTACTCTAAATCTTATCCATGCATTAGGCTTCTCTGAGCAAGCTATTGATCCCAAAAAGAAAATCACTATCAAAGCCTATGATGGTGAAGAAAGATCATCTAAAGGAATGGTGATACTACCCATCCAGGTAGGTCTTATATAAAGAGACACCATGTGCCAAGTCTTGGACATAGAATTGACATACAATATACTACTAGGTCATCCATGGATCCATGAAATGTAAGCAGTGCCTTCCATGTACCATCAATGTATCAAGTTCCCCTACAATGGATAGGAAATTTCAATATCTACAGATAATAACTCTTTTTAGTATTGCAATGCTATGGGGGAAGCTCAAGATAGCCTAGTTCCACACAATAGGGAGGCCCAAGCTTCCTCATCATCCAACCATCAAGAGGAACTCAAGTCCCTATCCATGAACTATAAGAAAAAGATGAAAATAAAAGACCAAGGCATGGGGGAGTACTCTTTTGAACCTTTGTGTCTGTCTAAGTTGCCAACTTCACCAAGGTACTATGGACAACCTTCCACATCAAGACATCAGGCAACACAACCCATCACTAATTTTGATGGTAAATTTATCCAAATGGACACACTAGCTGAAGAATTAGAAGATAAAGACATCCTTAGCTAGCTATACAAGGATGAAGAAGAAATCAGAGTTGCTACCAAAGAAGTAGTCATACCAATAGAACAATATGGAAACAGGTTCTGGATCATGCAATGAATGGGATACAAAGGAAAAATACCTATTGGCAAATTCCAAGAAGGCATCATAGAACCCATACAACTTCATTCACAATTTGCAAAAGACAAAACATGACATGGGTATGGCCAACATGTTCCGCCTGTGCAAAAGAAAAATCACCATAAAAAACCTCAATGGAAAGAAAAAAAAAACATAATGAAGACTCATGGAAAGAAGCACTAAACCAAGAAACAAAAAAGATAAGGAAGGAGAAAAAGCATGAAGAAAATGAGAGACGACAAGAAGAACTCGCTATTCAAAGGGAGGAAGCTTCTTATAAGAAAGTACATCATGTACAAGAACCTAATCAAACCAAGGTTCAGACACAACCTAAAGAAATTGCTACTCACAAAAAGGAAATGGTATATGAACAAATTCAAAGAGTACAAACAAGCATCGATCCCAAATCAGAACAAGCTACTAAACTTGTGTCAATTATCAGTGATCTTTTCTCACCATACAATATACCTGCTAGATTCAACAAGGTAACCTGGGATAGTAATTCTAAAACCTATTCCAATGAGTATGAGTGAGATAGTTATTCACATGTTACTGAAGATATTGAGGTGGATACAATCCATGCATACACAACCATTTGTCATGAGGGAGAAGGCTCAAGATCTCGACCGTTTGAATTCGGACCACAAAATATCTATCAAGATAGTGAGGATGAGCAGCGACAATACGAACAAGACAATATAGAGGAAAGTACCATTGAAGATCTCAACAATATCATAGACCTCATTGATATCCCAAACAACTATGATGATGTCTCCATCATGACACTTACTATAGCTGATCTTAACCCGCCAAATGACTCCTTACCACTCATATATCCTCACCTCATAGATTGGGAAGAACCTGAACATCATGATAAACCAATATTCCCGAATGATGAACCAATTGTCCAATACCTGTGCCTAGTCAATCCAAAAACATGCTCCACTAGTGAACTGCATAACGATGTCTACAATCAGGGGACTACCAAGTCTCTCAATCACAAAAACAAAATGAAAAATGGCTCTAATGGTGAAAACCATTTAATGGCAATGTTAGATCATAAAAAAAAAGAAGTAAAAAATAAAGGACGTATTTGAAGGTGAAAACCTTTTTGAGGCACCTAAAGATGAGAGACTTGATACTCTTCCTGAACATTACCAGGAAAGGTCACCAATCCCGATTGAGCCAACTCAATCAATAAATATCAACACTGAAGTAGCAGTCAAGACCACACATCTAGAAGAATCACTCAGAGAAAAAGAACAAGCAGATTTTGTCAAATTCTTCAAGGAGAAGAAAATCAATTTTGCTTGATCCTATGCTGACATGCCAGGAGTGGATCCAAATCTAATTATGCATCACTTGTACATTGCTCCTGGAGCTAAACCTGCCAAGCAAAAATTAAGGAAGATGAATCAACATGTGGCATTATTAGTCAAAGCAAAACTGAAGAAATTATTAGATGTCAGATTCATCCGACCTATAGACTATGTTGAATGGATCTCAAATATTGTACTAGTTTCCAGACTAGATAAAAGCATAAGGATTTGCACAGACTTGAGAGACCTAAATAAGGCATGTTTGAAGGACAAATTTTCTTTGCCAAGCATAAACACTATTGTTGATCTAACAATAGGGCATGCAATGCTATCTCTCATGGATGCCTTCTCTAGATATAACCAAATCAAGATAGCCCTAGAGGATCAAGATAAAACTGCATTCACCTATCCATGGGGAGAGCCATGACAACAATCTTCTGTGACATAATGCATAATTTCATGGAGGATTATGTGGATGATTTTCTAGCTAAATCATTCACTAGAGCAGAACACTTGGGCATCCTAGATAAAATCTTTCAATGATTGGAGCAATTCAATGTCAGATTAAATGCGAAGAAATGTGTCTTCGGGGTCACATCCGGTAAACTTTTGGACTACATTGTATCAAAGAAAGCCATCAAAGTAGATCCAGCAAAGGTTCAGGCTATCATGCAGATGCCACCTCCTAAAAACATCATCTAGCTACGATCGAGCTACACGATGGGCTACAATCCATCAGATGATCCATTGCTTACTTAGTAGATAAATGTCTTCCATTCAATCATCTACTTCATAAGAATATACCTTTAAGATGGGAAGACGAGTGTGTAGAATCATTCCACCAACTCAAACAATATCTGATGAATCCACCAGGTTTGTTACCACCAATAGCAGGAAAGCCACTCATTCTATATATATCAATAATAGAAGTATCATTAGGGGCACTGCTAGCACAAGAAGATCCAGTAGGCAAAGAAAGAGCTACCTATTACATCAGTGGGACTTTAAATGGATATGAACTAAATTATACATTCATTGAAAAGGATTTCTTAGTAGTGGTGTTTGCTTCTCAAAAGTTCAGCTACTATATATTAGCCCACACAATCAAGCTGGTTGCAAAGATCGATCCTCTCAAGTATCTACTTAGCAAAACTGCTCTCACAAGAAGATTAGCTAAGCAGGTCATGATCCTAAGTGAGTTTGATATTTAGTACATAGAACAATGGGATATCAAAGGACAAGTAATTCTAGATCAACTAGCAAAAGCACCACGACTAGACCAACACCCACTACAGGTGAATTTACAGATATGGATGTTCTCACTATCACACCCAAGTAATGGACCCTATACTTTGATGGATGCTATACAAAACATGGATTGGGTGTCAGCATCCTGTTCGTCACTCCAGAGGGGTACACAATTCCAAGATCTTACAGACTAATGTTTCCATGCACCAACAACATTGTTGAATATGAAGCCTTGGTAACCGAAATCAAAGTGGTTGTAGAATGGAGAATCATAGAATTAAGAGTCTATGGGGATTCTCAATTAGTTATCAACCAGATTGATGATGACTCTTAGATGAAAGATGATAAGCTAATGCCTTAAAAGAGAATGGTGGATGACTTTATAAAGTACTTTGTACACATGACCTTTAATAAAATTCCAAGATTGGACAATAGAGATGTCAATGCAATGGTCACTATCGCCTCACTTCTACAAATTTTAGATAAACAAAATCATTACGAATTCCTAGTGGAGTAATTACTTTTCCCAGCCTGTAACAATTCTGCATCCCAAGTCGTTTGTGCCCTGACCAGTTCTAATTCTCCTCTATACAGGAAGATATATAACCATCTCAAAAACAATACACTCCCACCCAACCTATCTCACAACCAAAACCGAAGCTTCATCCAACAATCCGCCTGCTATACCTTAACTACTGACACACTTTACTCTGGAGGTCTACATGGTACTCTTCTTCGATGCCTTGATCGTAATGAAACTGACTTTGCCTTGCATGAGCTTCATGAAGGTATTTGTGGTATGCATTCAAGTGGTCCTACTCTCGCTAAGAAACTTCTGAGAATGGGATATTACTGGCTGACAATGGAAAGAGTATCCTATCAATTTTCTAGGAAATGTCCTAAATGTCAAATTCATAGTAACCTCATACATGCACCGGCACAGGAGTTGTAACTATTCACCACATCTTGGCCTTTCTATCTATGGGGACTTGATCTGGTAGGAAAGACTCATCCTTCCTCTTCAAACGGACATAAGTTCATTATCATTGCCATAGAGTACTTCACCAAGTTGATCGAAGCAGTCCCAATGACCACCGTGACTCGAAAGCAGATCTCATAATTAATCCTCAACTATCTCATGTTTAGATATGGCATTCTTAGTTCCATCATCACAGATAATAGACATCCTTTCAAAAATCAAGATGTGCAAGATCTATGGGAACGATTCAAAATCCAACATCGCTTTTCCACACCATACTATCCACAAGGAAATGGCCAAGTGGAAGCATCAAACAAAACAATCCTAAAAAATCCTCAAGAAAACAGTGAATGATGCTGGCAAGGATTGGCATATACAATTCAATCCGGCACCTTGGGCCTACAGAACGAGCATCCGCACACCTAAGGGGCTACACCATATTTATTTGTGTATGGTTTAGAAGCAATTCTACATCTTGAGGTAGAAATCCTATCTCTCTCAGTATCTTTGAAGGGCCTCATACCCAATGAGGAATATCGAGTGAACAAGTTGCAGAAACTAGAGCTTCTTGATAAAAAATGATAACATGCCTATGACCATCTCAAGGCATATGAGCAATGAATGTGCAGAAGCTATAATCACAAAGTCATCCCAAGGGATTTCAAAGTCGATGATCTAGTCCTAAAAGAAAATCCTAGAAATTAGCAAGATCATGTAAAGAAGGGGAAGTTTGATCCCAACTAGTTGGGACCCTTTGTCATCATATCAGCCTATGGATCGGGAGTGTATCAATTGTCAACTTCAGAAGGGGGCGTGCTTGACAAACCAACCAACAACATCCATCTGAAGAAGTTCTACATTTGAGTCGTCCAATGCACGGATAAAAAAATATATAATTTTTTTTTTTAAAGTATAAAAAATTGTCACTATGGTGAAAACCTGGCAAACAGGCACCTTGTGACACAAAAAATAATTAAAAAATAAAAAAAATGCAAAAACAATAAAAAACAAATCAAAAAGTGTAATAAAAACAAGTTGTGAAAACCTGACAATGGGTGCTATTTGTGAGAGAACAAGTCCTCTATCTATTAGTACTCACATCATATCTTTGATCCATCTGATCTAAGCCCATAGCCATCGCAGAACACTTATACACGCAACATTATCCCAGACATACTTAGCATAGTCACTATCCTTGATTCTCTAACAATTATCTATATCATATCCCACCATGGCTTGGTGATCAATGTATATATCCACATCAAAAAGTGTCCATAACTGGGGGCAGCATTCATCTCGCTTTAGCATTCAGACAACAAACAAGGATCGCAACATACTAGGGAAACCATTGTCAAAACTGCTCATCGGACTAGAAAATAGGATCATTATCCAACTACAACTTCAAGACACACAAAATGGATGATTTATTCTTAATTGTGATTTGTTTACATTTGGCATGAAGTTTTGACTATTTGTATCTTGATTTCTAAATCATTAGATCTCCTGAGGTACTCAAGGCCGCACTGAGCTAGAAAAGAAACAAAGGAATTTGATATTTTCTTTGGTTTTCTATCTATGAGGCGATCATTCATATGATACAAATTTGTCTTGAGACATGATTGGAAACACATCATTGAAGACATTTTCCATTTTGCACATAAAAATAGTTAACTCTTGTCTATTTTATGCAAGAAACACTTGGGTCATCTTGGTTCAATTATACCTTGACGCTTGTATCATCTTGCAATATCAAAATCCATGTAAGTTATACTCAGGTCATTATGGCTCAATTATACCATGATGCTTGTATTAAATTTCAACTTATCAAAAGCTCAATGATGACAAAAAGAGCACAAACAAGTGACTAACATGAATGAGAACGACAATATTACAATGATCATTTAGTGGCATTTCATACTCAGTTGCATTGATTTAGCTGCATTTATACATCTCATATCATCATCATTATCATTTATATCTCATTTTCAAGAAACATCTCACATCATACTTCTCATTTTCAAGATACATCTCATCATCATCATCTAGTCACATGCATCGTTGCATCCCTCGCATGCATATCTGTTGCATCATCATGGAATCTTTCTTCACTTTCATATCTTCATCATTCATCCAACTCTCATCTATCATGTCTTATATAGGAGGTGTCATTCCTAAAGCCAGACTTGATCCCAATCTTATTAATTCAATCAATCCATTCCATCTGATCCATTCTATCATGTCGTATACAAGATGTATCTTTCCTGAAACTAGACATTTTGATCAAGTCTTATATAGGATATATCTTTCTTGAAACCAAACATTTTGATCATCTTTGTCTTATACAAGAGGTGTCATTCTTGAAACTAGACTTGATCCCAATCTTACAAATTCTATCAATCCATTTCATCTGATCCATTCTATCATGTCTTATATAGGATGTATCATTCTTGAAACCGGACATTTTGATCAAGTCTTATACAGGATATATCGTTCCTGAAACTAGGCATTTTGATCATCTTTGTCCTATACAAGAGGTGTCATCCCTGAAATAGGACTTGATCCCAATCTTATCAATTCTATCAATCCATTTTATCTGATCCATTCTATCACATCTTATACAAGATGTATCTTTCCTAAAACCAGATGTTTTGATCAAGTCTTATATAGGATATATCACTCTCGAAACTAGACGGTTTTATCATCTTTGTCTTATACAGGAGGTGCCATTCCTGAAACCAGACATGATCTCAATCTTAATCCCAATCTAATCAATCTTATCAATCCAATCAATCTTATCAAACCCATGCATGTCATCAACTATATACTCTTCTATCTTTGAAATAATATTCTTCTTCTTTTGAGAGATCATACATGCCTTTAGTGCATGAACGATCTCTTGAGGGGGCATTATCATATCGAATCTCGACATCAATTTCATATCAGTCTCATATCGACATCAGTGTCATATTAACTTTTCATATCAAATCAATTCTTCATATTTGGGGCATCATATCAAAAATTTTAACGACAACATTATCATATCGAATCTTGACATCAATTTTATATCAGTCTCATATCGACATCAATCTCATATCAACTTTTCATATCAAATCAATTCTTCATATCTGGGGCATCATATCAATAATTTTGATGACAACATTATCATATCGAATCTGCATATCAGTCTCATATTAGCTTCATATTGACAAAATCACATCTGTGCTTCATATCGAAATCAACTTTTCATATCCAAAGAATCATATTGACAACTTTGGCAACAACATCATATCGAAAAAATTTGGCGGCATTTCCAGTGATGTTCTTTGAATCAACATGTGCACACACGTCACTTCAAAGAGGGGAAAAATGTAGACGTATGAATCTGACCACTTTCTTAGATAAGTATTTAATATTTATTTTAACCCCATCCCTCCTATTAATTAAATCCTATTTAATCAATTTCTTCATTTTGATCTATTTAATTAAATAAATTACTCAATTTATCTAATTAAATTCACCTAAACTTTTTCTAGCCTTTAATTAAACAAATCACTTTATTTAATTAATTCCCCTTTCTTCCTTTTAATTAAATTAAATTTTTATTAAATCCCCCCAGTTGTATTTATGTAAGTTGCATCTATTTTGGTTGAAATACAACATTAAAGCTATGAGATTTCCACAATCCATTTTGCATTTCTAGTGTATTTTTTTCTGGATTCGATTGTGTGAATATTTTTCCATCAACGTTTCGAATCACACTCCGTGATTCATCATCAGGATGAAGAGAATTCCCAAGACATGAAAGATGTTGAGATGCAGATTTGAGGCAGAATATAAAGAGGAGAGGGGTGGGGGAAGGCACGAGAAACAAGGAGAGAGGAAAGAGAAAAGGAAAAGACCACCTGAAGGATGGGAGACCTAAAAAACTCCAAGGAATAAACCACCCACAGAAAAGAAAAAAGGAAAGCCCAGCATCACAATCAAAACCACTAAAAAACACAAAAGAAGAAAAGAATATGGGACAAAAATTAAAAACTAAAAGAATAAATAAATGAATACAAATACATAACAGAATATACGCAAAGGCATAAACCAAAAGACAAAAATCCAGAAACAGATAAGAAAAGAGAAATTTACAATTCCAAAAGACAAGAGCATATAAAAATAAACACACGAAGAGGTCTGAAAGCAAATATAAACTAGAAAATAAACAAAAAGGAAAATAGACCAAAGGGGGAGAGGGGGACGCACAAATGAAGAAGAAAGAGGGGGAGAAGTCAAGGAGGGGGGCGGGGATGATGCTGGAGGGCCAGAAGAAGAGGGTGCCACGAGATGCTAAGGTTTAACCCATCGTCTCGATTAAGATTGGATGGGTGCTGAATGATAGCAATGGCCTCTTTAACTTTCCTCTTGAAAAAGTTGTTCTCCCTACACAATACCTGAGTGTCCTCCAAACAGATATGATGCTTGGTAGTGGTTGAATGCTCGGCTAAGGCTGATTTGAGGGCACGTTCATGCTTAATGTCGGCACTGTGCTCTTTTATTCGAGTCATGAACGAACGACCTGTTTCTCCAATGTAAGGAGTTCCACAGGAGCATACAATCTTGTATACACCTGACTCTGAAAAGGCATCCCTAGTGTCCTTAAGCGGTGGGGCATGCCTCTTGATGGTGGAAACAGGTTTGAAGGCACAACGGAGACCTTTTCTCCCAAGGATTTTTGAGATTTTGTGAGAAATGCCTTCAACATAAGGGAGAGAGACAAACGGGGCCTGAGATGGAGAGGGCACGGGATTCGAGATGGAAAGGAAATGAGATTTGGCTTGGAGGAAGGCCCTAGTGATCTGCTTGTTCGAGTAGCCATTCCAAAGGAAGACTTGACAAAGATGGGAGAGCTCTTGGTCTAAGTTATCCTTATCACAAATCCGATGGGCTCTTAAAGCCAATGTTTTGAGGATCCCAACTTTCTGGCTATGGTGGTGATGAGAAGACGAATGAAGATATAAGTCAGTGTGGGTAGCTTTGCGAAACACCTGACGACCAAGGGATCCGTCAGGCTTTTTACAGATTAAGACATCGAGAAAAGATAAACGGTTGTTGGATTCAAGTTCTTTGGTGAAGGTAATAGACGGAAAAATGTTGTTGAGGTGAGTATGAAATTCCTCTAACATGTCCAAGCCGTGGGGCCAACATACATTGGTGTCATCCATATATCGTTTCCACCATTTTGGCTTGAGGGGGAAAGAATGTACGACCACCTCTTCAAAATGTTCCATGAATATGTTGGCAATGACCGGCGAGAGAGGGGAGCCCATGGCTACTCCGTCAACCTGTTCATAGATAACGTCTTGGAAGGCGAAGAAGGTTGACCTTAAGCAAAGTTCCACCAAAGAGGCGATTTCCTCATTGACCTTAAGCTTGACAATCTCTATGGAGTCTAGAATAGGGACCTTGGTGAAGAGGGACACCACATCGAAGCTCACAAGCGTGTCTTGAGGGTCCAACTTGGTGTCCTTGATAAACTGAACAAATTGGTTGGAATCTTTGATGAAGGAGTTGGAGTTACCAACAAGCGGGGAGATTAATTTGGCAAGAAAAGCGGCTAACTTGTAAGTTGGAGACCCAATGGTATCGACAATGGGTCTCAAAGGAATGTTGGCTTTATGAATTTTTGGGACCCCATATATACGAGGGGTCACTTCCTTAGACGGAAGAAGACGAAGTTTGGTAGAATCATCCAATGAGGAGTTGGAAATAGCAGATCTAACTGCCTTCAAAATCTTCGGGCACGGGTTACGAGACAAAATTTTGTAACTACTGGAATCCGAGAGGAGGATTTCCATTTTGGCCAAGTAATCTGGTTTGCTCATAATGACCGTGGCATTGCCTTTGTCAGCTCTTGAGATGATAAGGTCATTATTATGCATTAGATTATTTTAATTTGGCAAGAAAAGCGGCTAACTTGTAAGTCGGAGACCCAATGGTATCGACAATGGGTCTCAAAGGAATGTTGGCTTTATGAATTTTTGGGACCCCATATATACGAGGGGTCACTTCCTTAGACGGAAGAAGACGAAGTTTGGTAGAATCATCCAATGAGGAGTTGGAAATAGCAGATCTAACTGCCTTCAAAATCTTCGGGCACGGGTTACGAGACAAAATTTTGTAACTACTGGAATCCGAGAGGAGGATTTCCATTTTGGCCAAGTAATCTGGTTTGCTCATAATGACCATGGCATTGCCTTTGTCAGCTCTTGAGATGATAAGGTCATTATTATGAAATAGAACATTTTATTTTAATTAAAATTATTTTCCCTCATCCACTTGCATTTTCCTACATCTCCCACTTACCTCTGAAACCCCTTCTAGATTCTTCTAATCACTTCCAATCATGCCTATTTCATCTCCTAATCATTGTTACATTCTTAAGTAAAATGAAGTCACTTCTCAAAAACCTCCAAAGCCTTCAATAACCATTAAAGGCTTTATGTCTTCAAATGGTTAACCTCTAAAGTCTTCCAAAACATTAAAGGTTCTTACATAACCATTTATGGTTAACTCAACCTTTGACCTTTGGTTAAAGACTTCCCTCTAACTTAACCATCATTTTGACTCAAGGGTCTGATCAATCAATTATGGCTTTGACCATAGTTATCCATTTAACCCTTGCACAAGAGTTTACCTCTTGGGTAAAAGCTTTATCCAATGTATAACCCTAACCTAACCTTACCCCTTAGCTCCTAAGGTAACCTTCATGTCTTCGTAGGAATTTAATGCCTCTTGCATCTCCTCTCAAGCAACCTCTTGTTGACAATTGTCACCATTTCATTGGTGTAAATTTTAAACATGGATTGATTAACTTTCAATCCTAGCCCTTGTTAAAATTATTCAATCTTAACCATCCATTGCCCTATTTTCCCTATAAATAGAGCTCTCATTCAACATTTTTCATATATCCAAGTTTTTATGCATCTACATTATAGCCTAATTTACTAAGCATTTTAGCTTCTCTTTGTTAAAACATCACCATAGCTTTTAGAAGCATTTTTCATATCATAGAATATTTATGCTAGGCTAGTATATAATGTTAGGATAATTTGTTAATACTTTATCATATCACTATCTTCATCTTAACTTAATCATCATAATTTTAACACATCATATAGATCTTAGAATGCATTTATGCATGTAGATCACAATATCACTCGTTCTTGGAGTTGTCATTCCTAAGTCATTTGCTCAATGATCTGAGAGAAAAACATTGGCTTTAGGGATCCTGTGAGATAGACAACAATGGGACACCCCTTGGGAAGTTAAACTAATTCAATTAGTTTATATACTTGCACCAAGAGTCTCATTGGTATGTGGGTCTTTTGATCTCGATTTATTCATTTTGATCACCGCATTTTCCTGCGTACACATAGTAATATTTTCTCACCCAACTATTAAAAAAATTATTTTATATACCATCTTAATTGTACCAATGGATATGGAATTTCTTCAAAGTAATATTGCAACTAGTGCATTAGTTTTTGGGAATCAATAAAAAGAGCACAAATTCGACCTTTCTTATATCTTTTATTTCAACTCATCATATGATAACTTTGTTGCATAAATTTAGTTATATGTATGGATCTAGCCCACCTAGCATGGATTTTCTTCATTGTTGTTTGAAAAGATTAAATGCAAGTGTTGCATGGTGGGATTTTTTATGAATATCTTCTACATTAAAACCAATTATATAGCGTAAATTTTATTTTGTTCTAAATATCTAGTAATTTCTCTTCTCTTTATATAGGGTTTGTTGAAAGTTTTAAAAGAGATTCAAGTGATTTGGGATTCTCTTTAGGAATTTCTTCCTCTAAATTAGGTTAAATGAATTAAGGTTTAGAGGAGGCACTAATTTTTTTGAGATAAATGAATTCTATAATATTGAAATTTATAAAATCCAATCAAATATTTGATTAGAAAAATAAGAAAGCCTTGATCACTTATCTATCTTGTACACACTATTGGAAAAAAAAAATGGTTGGAAGAAGATTTGGAAATGTAGTTAAATATGCAAGGGATGCTCATGTTTTGATGGCTTTGTAGTAGCTAGATCATAGTTGTTGGTTATCTAAAATGTTTTGTGGTCACTATTTCTTTCTTTATAAATCATATCAGTTTGAAATTTACCAAGCCATAATATGTGCAAGTTATGTGTACTAATATGTGCAAGTTATGTGTACTAATATGTGCAAGTTATGTGTACTGTGATAACCTTTTGTTCAAAATAACTGATTATCCATTTTTTTTTTCTCTCAATTTGAAGAAACATTCACTCTGCTACCCACAAGTGATCTTAATACTCTCGAACACCTTCAACATCTTCTGATGGATGTGTTGCTCTTGGTTGTATGATTTCTAATAAATTCCCCATTTAAAACTAGTTATTTCTTCTATTCATACTTAGTAGCTTGATAAATACTGAAAGAAACGCCATGCTCTTCCTCGTTGAATGTCTATTTGTAGCACTATCAACCACTAAAATACTAAATAAACCTGATAAACATGATCACCCTCCTACCAATTATATTATCGCCGCTTAATAATTTTATTTCATTTTGTTGGTATTCAGACTCAACCCTCTTTGACGTCGATTATTTGCCTGCTCTCTGTAGTGGGGGTGGGGTAACCATCTACTTCAAATCAAATTCAGAAAACAAATTCTAAGAAGCCTGCCAAACAACATTTCACTATCTAGTGGTGCATGCCACCTAGAGATGCAATTAATTTAAGTATGAAAACAAAAAAGACAGACGCAACTTTCTGTCAGCAGGGACGTGTGATTAAAACCTGCTGTCGTTGTCCGGCTAAATGAAACAAAACTTTTTTAACTTCTTTCTAAAGCCTGGATTCTGCAAATTAGTTAATTATTGATACCACAAGCCAAAAGTAAAAGATATCAACAATTTCACGTAAAAGATTGACGTTTAGAATTAAGAGAGAAGACTGACCGGTGAAGATTGACTGGTAGAATACAGTCCCTCCCTAGTGGCGTTTCGCTGGCGACCATTAGAAGAACAAAGGCCCCATCTCATTTCCGGATTTATGATGAGATGTGAGGTTAATGATACAGACTAATTTCCATATAAAATGGTACTCTAAATAATTTTAGATATGGCTTCCATGTTTCATCATGTCTGTATGTGCATGCCATGCTATACGCATTGATCACTTCATCGCTTGTCCTTAAACAAGCCAAAAAGCTTTCTGATCAGCTGTAGGTAGGGACCAATTCTATGCCCACTGCAATAGATACCTTATATATTTCGATTGAGTCAGTCCCATGTATCTCGAGTGTTGGTAGGTGAATGAATTTGTTTATTCAGCCGGCCCTATCTTTTATAGCTATTATAGAGGGATGATGGGTTATAGTATTGCTGGATTATAGTATTGTTTTTTATAAGAAAGGGTAAACATTTTTTATTTGATCAATCTATTTATGTGGTAAGTAGAGTATAGGACAGTTTTTTATAGTTATTATATAGTTATTATAGAGGGATGTTTCATGATAGTATTGTTTTTTTCTTAAAGAAGGGTTAATCATTTTTGATCCAGAACTATGAATTGGTTAAGTACATATGAGAGACCTCATCCTCATTTAAACATTCAACAATACCATCCTCAAAATTGATCTCAATTAATAATTACCTTCAAAACCAAATAATTAAATATTATTTTTAAATAACTAAATTATATAAATACCAATATCTTTATTTGTATATAAATAATTATACGTTTATAACAGTAAACTAAAAATTTATCCTCTACTCAACTGAATTAAGAATACAAACTGAAAAAACTTAGAAACCGCCATATGTCAACTCAATTTACTTTAAATTAAACTTTATAACCATAATCATTCTCTGTCTCTAAGCTCTCTGACAGACTTGACCTAAAAACTCTCTAATTTAGTAATAGACTTCTCAAACTTTAAAACGCCATGCATCATTTCAGGAAACGTTTGATGCTTTTATTGATAATAGTTTCACATACATGTATGATACTCACTCATACAGCAGAAGCAATCACTCTAAAAATAAAATACATCATCGCCCTTGCCCTGGTACAATGACACCATATCTCTGTGTTACCCAACTTTAGCGATTGACCAAATAAAACATATATCATTATTTAACAGTTAAAGTTGAGGCTGATAAATCTGCGGCTACACGGGCTGTGGCCTTGATTGTACTCCCTCCTTCCATGGCTGCCATCTTAGCCTGGTCCTTCAATTCCTTCATTTCCTCCCTCGCCTTTCTTCCCTCTTCTCCTTCCATCAATTCCCTCACCGATCTCTCCACTTGTTCTCTCTTCACAAATCCCTTGTTATCCATCTTCAAATCTATGGCTACGTTAAACTGCTTCACCAGTGTAACTTTGTTCATCCCCTGTTCGGCAGCAAGAGGCCAAGCGATCATTGGGACTCCATGACAGACGCTCTCCAGCGTAGAATTCCACCCACAATGAGAAAGGAAGCCTCCGGTAGAAGGATGAGAAAGAACAGGTACTTGAGGGGCCCAATTAAGAACAACAAGCCCACGGTCCCAGGTTCGACTCTTAAAACCCTCGGGTAAAAGTTGGGAAATGTCAGTTTCAAGAGAAGAAGAGTCCCCAGATTTGTACCCCCGCAGCACCCACACGAATCGGTGGCTGCTGGCTTCGAGTCCAATTGCTAGATCTGTAATTTGCTCCCTCGAAAAAACGCCTAAGCTACCGAAGGAGGCAGGTGTTCTGATGTGAAGCCCAACAGTCACATGACTGTCTACCTTCCCCAGACTCTTCATTTCATATCTAAATATGATTATATAATGGCTGTGTGCAGCCCATGTAAGTTGAGTTGATTAATGAAGTGATTCCCTGCTTTGAGTGTGGATGTAGGCAAATTTGCCAAACCACGATAAACTGTGTGATGTCTTTTCTTATTGCTTTATTCTATTTCTGTTATTGTATTTTTCTCTACTCATTCTAATCTTTACAATTGATATCAGAGCCATGTTGGCTTGAGCAGAGATGGAAGAAGAAGGAGAAGATAAAACTTATAACTTCTATGGCAGCTTTACGTTCCATGTAAAACTATGCTTCAAGCGCCGCGTGCATTGGTGGGATGGTTGGAAGAAAGAGGGGGACTCACTTGAAGAGGAGAATCCAGAGAAAGGAAAGGATGTTGGGATTCTTATTTGCTCTCCCCTTGAGCTAGCCTTGGCACTTATTGGCCAAATTGTTAATGGTCGAGAAGTTATTGGCATTCGTGTGGTGAAAGTTGAATGCCATGATAGTCCTTGTATAGATGTTGGAATTTTTTAGCAGAAAGATGCTGGAAAAGAGGTTGTTGAAGAGGATGAATTCAAGAGATTTTGCGATGAAGAGTGTATGTCATCGGAGATCCAAGTTGATTCTGCTGTTGATTCCCGGGTTGAGGAGGGTGTAGATTGGAGTGTGGTAGCAGAGCAAGGAGGCCTGGGAGAAATTTTGGCTTTGGAAAGCTCTGCAGATGGAATGGCCTTGGAGAAGATGACGAGGCACTCCCATGACAATGTAAGACTCTTCCAGATTAGTAACGTGGATGCTTTGTGTTCGCTCACAATTTGCCAAGAAAATAGTCTGACAGTTCAATCTATTGCCCAGTCTGGGGATGAGGAGGCCACACAAGACTATAGCTCTGAAAAAGAGCCTATCGGTGTTTCTGCTCGGGATGCAAAGAATGTGAGGCATTGTGAGGATTCTGAATTTGAACCGTTGGAAGAAAATATGGTGACAAACTGCTTTAGCAGAATGGATGTCGAGGGGAACTTTTATGCTGGTAGAATTCACTGCGGTGGGAAGAAATGTCAGTTCCTCCTTTGTAGGGAGAATGTGGTCTCTATTGTTCGCAGAATCACCACGTTTTCCACATTTTCAGGGCCAATGGAATCACCTTCCTCTATATGGCCATCAACACCTTCGGCAGACGAGTCCCATGCCCTCCCCTACTGATATGAAGGATGTGTTGAACAAAGCAAATCTGCAAGTACCTAAGAGCAGTGCTCATGAGGAGGGGCGTTAGACTAACCCAAGCACACAAAAGTGTGGGGTCTTGTTGACGTGTATTTTATACACAATCATACACAGAATAAAATAACAATAGGCATCTTATCCTCTCTTGAGAAAATAGTCTCTAACTGCTGAAGATCTGCAAAAAGGATCAGTTAGATGGACTCCAAGGTTCTTTTAGTGGGGTCTCCACGTGTGGACAAGCTTTTTAGTGGTATGATGTGATTTGCTGTTTCCTCCAAGGGGTCTTACGTATTCAAAGCTCGAAGATTTTACTAAACTAAAAAGGAACTTTCAAAAAAATAGCAAAAAGATAGGGTTTGAGAGGTCTAATCTAGCCTAACCCTATGAACGACTTAGCATGAATGAGATTTGGCAAGACTCAACCAACTTCAATTTTGCCATAAGATAACAACTCAATTGAAATTAGTGCGATCTTCTAAGGTAATATAATGGTGTTCAATGCATCAAAGATCAAGGACACTACTACGAAGGTACATATCCAAGACACAATGATAATTGAAGATTAAGGACTCAAAGTGTTCTCCAGTCGACCACGCAAGGCGTTCCTACAATCAGCAAGAAGCTAGTGGTTTGGATTGCGAATCCTACCAAATATCAAATCTCACACTTAGTCTTTCAAATTAACAAACTACTTTGATTGAGCATGATTCAAGTACATCCAACAACCATGAAGATAACTTAAGAAATTTGCAACAAAACACCATAACTTCAATATTTTATTGATTTCCAAGTCATCATATACAACAATTGCTTGAGTTTCTCTCTTCAAGACTCAATCTTGCTACAAAATAAGAATTACTTCTAACTTTAATCTCTCTATTTCACTCTTATCTGACTATTCGACTATTAACTATTATTAAATGAAATGAAAAATGGGGGTATAAATAGCATCCCCAATTACAATGAAAGGTCCAGATTGAAAGTAAATCAATGGACAAGATCATGACACCTAAACCCTAATTAGGGTTTGTTACAAATGACCTCCTTTTTACTGAACAATATTAAATACATAGCCAAATATTAAATTCGGCACAAAAATCTAGGAGGTATCAACCAATGAGAAATAAGATGTCATGTCATCTGTAACAACCTTTCATCTAAAATCTTATTCCCTTTCCAATTCTCTTTCTTAGCATATGCAATGAAATTTGTCACGATTCCTTCGATTTCTGTGATTGGAATCTCGGGAAGATTCTTGATACTCTCTTCTAAGTGGATGACCTGATTGAATGCATCTAGAAGAGCTGCGTCCCAAGTAGGTTCAAGTTCCTTTGTTCTATCAATCAGGAGCATGGTGGCATACATCTGATCATACTGCTCATCTGTAACATCTGCGTCCTTGCGAAAGATGATCTTGATTCTGTCCTCAAATTCTTGTATATCCACATCTGTCTCGACCTCGATCCTTCTACCAAGAATGGTACGAAGTACCTCAAATACTCTGTCCTGGATCGGATTGATCACCTCCTCAACTTGACCACATCTAACACTGATGTCCTCGAAGAGAACACTCTTTATATGGAGTAAGGTTGACCACTGAAACAAACTGTGAGAATCACCTTCTAAGATCCTCTCCTGCGTTAAAATTCTTCTGGATGTGTGTCTTATTACTTTCAAGACAGGGATGACAACGTCCTTAGTATGGGCAAATGTAGCTACTGTTGCCATCAATCTGTGGATAATTTCAAGAACTTGGATAGCCTGATGAATGATCTTCGACATCCTTGTAACAAACTCTAAGGCCATTGTATGAGATCTATCCATCCAACAACATGTACGCTGGACCAGGTTCCTGAATCTTTCTGCTTCATTGATCGATTGAAGGGGCAATGCCTGCACTGGTGATCTAACTGGATCCTGACGTCCCAAAGGTTCATTGATGTGACTGAAATATGTCCTCCATGCACCGACCTCTCTCTCAAGCTTTCTATTCTTTTCTACTTCTTCTCTAAGCTTGTCCTTCAATGCCTCAAATGTGTCGGTGGCATCATCTAAAGTCTGCTCTGTTGTGGATGTTCCTAACTCAATAGTCCGTATATGATAGTCTTCTGCTAGGATCTCACCCTCATATTTATCTGCTGCCGATGTAGCTATCTGTAGTTTTCGGGATCCAGTCTCATCTCGAATCATCTTGGACATCTTTGTAGCCTTCTTCTTCTCTGTTGTCATATGTGAACGTCCAACAAGGCTCTCTAAATCAATTGCACTGTCCTCGTCCTCTATTACGATCACCTTAGTCAATCTTTCCTTCAACCAATCTGGGATATTCGATCTTGTCTCTTGAACTTGAATTTCTTTATGTACTATTTCTTCTTGTCTGGGAGGAGATGTTACTTCATTATCATTATCTAAATCATAGTCTTGGAGAGATCCATCTGACGAAACATGTTGTACCTGTCCTTCCTCCTGTCTGTCATTCTGTACCATCGACTCCATGGACTCTTCCACTCGAACTGTTCTATTCTCTGGTCTGGAAGAAGTACCTGGTGCTTGATCTTTGTTGGCACCTTGCTTTTTCTTGGAAGACTCTTTCTTTTCCGATCTTTCCTTTCTCTTCGAACCTCTCGAATGGAGATTGCCCTCACTGGCACATCGAAGGTTACCTTCACCTGAATTCCTAGGATTAGGATTGCCTTCACTAACACTTGCTCCACCTTCGGCTGGTTTCTCTTCCAAAGTAAAAGACATAGCTATGCCTTGTTCTCTCAATTTCTGATGCTGAACGTCTACCCATCTGCGAGTACAAGACAAGACTGGTGCCATCAAATCATCTAAATCCACGGCCTCGGGCTCATTCCAATTCAAACTTATTGTTTTGCTTTCTTTATCATATGAAGACTGGATGTGCCTGCCGTTGTCCTGAGCTTGGTCGGCCACTCTGTAAATCTTACATTTCCTGATGAAATCCAAAGGCAATCTAGAATGCATCTTTCGTTTCACTTCGAGATCATCTAGGAGATTCATCATAAAATCTTCAATTTGGTGCTCATGTCTAAATCTTCTACCGACCGTCTCTTCTAAATGTCCATGTGGATCAAAACTATTCCTCCAAGCAAAAGATGAAAAAGGATACAAGGCTAACTCCTTCTCTGCGTCATCCATGGCTAAGACATTAGGACATACCTCAACTGAATTACCCAAAATAATAGGTACCTGAACTCCATTCTGATGTCTGTGTCTGAATGCCTTCACATATGCTGCCAACTGCCTTGTTACTTCAAGTAACACAATTCTGTCTGTCGGGTACCTCGGCAACATGTATGGAGGTAAAGGACATCCATGCACTCTAATGTAAGTGAACTTGGAAAACTGAATGAACCAAGCACCGTACCTCTTGATGAACTCCTGGGCATCCTGAGATAATCTGTTGTGAATCCCTCCTTGCAACGTCCTTGTGATGTTCATCGTGAAAGTATCATTGACTAACTTGTAGTTCTTCCCTGGCGGATGATGCAAGTAGGTATAGGATTCACAAGCTCTGACCTCGTCGGGTCCTCTTCCAATCACTCCTCTGTGAGGTAGTTCTGCGTATTCAACGCTCCTGATTAAGGCATAGATGATGTATGAACTCATGTGGAAGGACTTAGTAGCCCTGAGTCTTCTCAACTGTACGTCTAAGCAATGGCTAATTATCCTAGCCCAATGTATTGTACCCTTTCCTTGAACAATCACCTGGATGAAGTAAAACATCCATTTCTCAAAATAGAAGGCATGAGGTGCTCCTGTAACTCTGTTGAGCATGGTAATCAAATCTCTGTACTCCTCCTGGAAATCAATCCTGTGTGGTGTGTTCGGTACTTTGCTCAGACGGGGACGACTCTTGAGTAGCCAGTTCTTGTTGATTATGCTTAGGCAAGCATCTGGATCATCATCGTACACTGATCTGGCTCCTTCAATGCTCTTGTATATCATGTCCCTGTGCTCTGGAAGATGGAAGGCTTCACTTATGGCTTCCTCTGAAAGATACGCCAAAGTGTTTCCTTCATTGGACACAATTGTCCTGGACTGTGGATTGTAGTGACGGGCACACTCGATCATCAACTCGTGGCACTGAATGGCTGGAGGAAAACCGGCTGCCTTGATGATGCCACTCTCTATTATTCTCCGGGCGACAGGTGATGGCTTGCCGATGTAAGGGACCTCCCGGAACTTCTTCGTGCTAAAGTTCCCCAAGTTTGTATCTCCAATGTTGCTCCATTTAGACACGATCTTGGTCTCTACTTCTTCGGTCTTCTGATCTTCTTTCATGAGAGCCGAGCGACTGGTGGATGTTCCCGCCTTTGGGGTCGCCATACCTACACAACATTTCATTATAAGAACTAGATTTTGCAATAAATAACGTAAATAAGAGAGATAAATTTTAGGAAACCTCATGATAAATCTCTAGAGTTATCATTTCCTAAAATACAACGATTGAGCCAAGAGATTCAAAATTCAAAATTGCAAAATTTGGAATATGACGATGAAATGAATAAAGCAATAACAATTAAATCGCCATACCTCGATAGAGAGCTAACTCTAGAATGCAAAAACAAAATTCGCCTAGGCAAAATTTGAGGTATAAGATAATCTTCAATATGATTTCCTCAAAATCGACTTCGCCACCTCTGGAGAGAACGTGATCTTCAAGTATTGCCTTAGACGTGGTCTTAAATGATCTTCAAATTCGCCTTTGGCATGGTCTTAGATGGATCTCCAAGTTCACCCTTGGTGTGGTCTTCAAATTCGCACCACCTTTTGATAACTAAGCGCTACCCTTGGATGAATGAAATTCACACCACCTTTGGTCTTCAACGCAATTCGCACTCCACACAAGATGATACTAGCGCCACCTTTGGTTTGAAATCGCACCACTTTTGAACACACTTCGCACTATATTCGCCTCTTCTTGATTCGCATGAAGAAAGGTAAAAATGATTATGTGAAAATGGACATTTCACTCCCCTTATAAATAGCGCTCATATCCTTTCACCCCTTAGGCCGACTTGACAAATAAAACCATTTTTTAAATGATTTGCAATAAAATAACAAGGCCGACTTGCCTAATTGGGCGCTTCAAATCGATTTTATATTAACTAAATAATTAATTATTAATGCCTTGCGTTTTTTAAATGAGAATTTCGATTTTTAATAAAGGCAAAAAATAATTAATAAAAGATAACGCCATATTAAATGCTAAATAAAAATGGATTTTCAATTTTTTAAATCGATTTAGCATTTAAGGAAAATTTGAATTGTTTAATTTGGCACCAAAACTGAAAAAAAAAAAAAAGGAAGGGACGTACCTCATCGCTCTGGTCCCTTGGAGAGGGACAGGAGCGATTCACCATTTTTGTCTTGACTTTTGCATTTCTTACGTCCAACTCCTTTATCTCCATGTTGAAAATCAATCATCTTGATGGTCCTTCGAATTTGATCGCCTTGTGTGCGCATATGGGTGTCCTTTAAGTGTATATCGCCCTGGTTCTTGTCCAAAGGACAGGAGCGATCTTCTAATTTCCACGTTCAATATGCATCTTCTATCTTCGATCTTTCATTGTTAGCGAACAACACCTATGCTCCTTCCTTTTGCGTTTGTTTCATTTGTTTGCACGAAGTATTTGGACGCTCTGAGGGATCATCGCCCTTGTCCCTTGGAGAGGGACAGGAGCGATCCACGTTTTCTCCTTAACCTTGGCAATTTTAAACTTCAATCTTCATTGTAATATCTTCCAAACGATGTCCCTTGCCTCGCTTATCCTCGCCTAACTTTGATCATGAAGGAATATGCGTGCTTTTGATGATATCGCCCTGGTCCTTATCCAAAGGATAGGAGCGATGTGAGGCTTTTACATTATTTGGCGATGTTTGGACGTTCAAAACCCTTGCGAATTATCTTCAAACGATGCCTTGGACCGTATGCTATCTTAGGACGTCTTGATTTAGCTTGATCTTGAAGTAAAACAAGGAATCCAAAGCAAATCGCCCTGGTCCCTTGGAGAGGGACAGGAGCGATATAGTCTCCATGCTCAAAATGATGATCATTTCACGTTCAAAACTCTTGTTTATCATCTTTTTATCATATCATGGACCCTATAAAACATTGCAACGTCTTGTCCTTACGTAAATTTTGCATGAAATGGCCAATGCATCTAACATCGCCCTGGTCTCTTCCTGAGGGACAGGAGTGATCTATGTTATAGGGTGTCAATCTCTTCATTTTAACGTCCTTTGAGTGTTTGCGCATGATGAAGACGCCTTGAAGTGTCCCTTGCCACCTTGTCTTGACTTGTGTCGACCTTGACCTTTGGAGGAACGACCTTGAACTTGCGTAGGAAGTATCATCACCATTGTATCGCCCTGGTCCCTTGGAGAGGGACAGGAGCGATCCTTCCCTTGTGGCCACTATCTCACTTTGCCAGGTTCCAAGTTTATATTCAACGGATTCGTCCCTCTTCACTCCATTCGTCCATGCCTTGACATCATCTGTAACCTTGCAAGAAAAGCAATTATATCAAAAATCGCTCTGGTCCCTTCCTGAGGGACAGGAGCGAACTAGGCATTTAACACTGTTATGGACGTCCCAAAAATCTTCAATTTATATTCAATGCATTCATCTCATGTTTTCCCTTGTTTTTGAACGTAAACTTGCCTTGACCCTTGTCTGGATTTTGCATAATGAAGGAAATCGCTCTGGTCCCTGGGAGAGGGACGAGAGCTACAAGGTACCTCGCTCTCGTCCCTTGGAGAGGGACAGGAGCGATTTAGTCAATATAGGTCATTCTCCTTCGTTTCTGCATCTCAAATTATATTCATTTGGCAAAGCATCTTCCTTTGGACGTCCTCAAATCATTAAGTCTTCGAAATCTTGCAAGGACAAGGCGAAATTTGAATTTGTAGCTCCGGTCCTTCACTGAGGGACAGGAGCGATTTTCCTCCTGGAGGCATTTCTGTGCTCATGAAAATCTTCAATTTATATTCAATGGAAAGATATCGCCGTTCTCCATCACATCCAACTTGAAATTTGTCTGGACTCTGCAGGGATGATGAGATATTTGAAAATGAGCTCCCATCCTTCACTGAGGGACAGGAGCGATTTTGCTCCTACAGGCCAAAATAACAAGATTTTTCACATTCTAACACTTCACGAGGTGAAAACAAATCAATTCCAATGCCCAGGATCAAAATTCAAAAAAGTCAAAATTTGGTCAAAATATTCAATCGGACAAAAATTCACATTGACGGTCAACACTTAGACAAATTCAAGCTCTGCATTAACATTCCAATTGAAAATTAGACCATTTTGGCGAATTCATTGCATTCAAAATTTGCATCCTAGAAAAGGAAGCTCAAAAGCTCTCAAAAACGGCTGGATTTTTGGCTTGAAAAGACAAAATTTAAAACCCTAAGGCTTGGCCCTAAATCCAGATGACTAACCGACTAACAAAACCCTAAAAACGAAAGCAAAAGCGAGCGAAAAACAAGCAAAAAGAGGGGGTCCCCATTTGCGATGGGGCGATGTGTGAAATGGTCACAACAGGTCTGCACATGCTACCTTGATACGCACTCCCCTCATGACCTCCATACTCATCCTCACGTCTCACATGAACATCGTGTCCACATTGCCCCTCCCGATGCATTCTTTCCTCTCTCGTTGGAACAAGGGATAACGTTTAATGTTTTCAACAATGGCCAGGCAAAATACATGGCTCCTCCCATCACGAGGGAAAAGGCTTCCATATTGGTAGCAAAGATAGCTTCCCACAAAGGGGGTAAGAGAGATTTCAAGCCCTGGAGATGACGGCAATAGTTTTTCCTTCCATTCCAAGGTTGAAGATCGTGGTCTGGGTCAACACATGTTTTCTGAGAGAAACTTTGAGGCTGGGTGTAAGGCAAATGAACATAAATGTTCTGATTTTAAGAAGGATGCAAAGGAGATGGATCATTTTGGTTTGGATAAATTCCTAATGGAGGTGAAGAAAGCGATTAAAGTAGCATATGATGGTTTTATTGCCACAGATAGAGATGGATGTGGGATTACAGATGTGGAAGGTCTGTTACAAAGTATTTACAATGTGTATGAAGTTTTTGTGGTGAATCAAGAATGCCTCACTCAACAGAAGGAGAAGATAGAGAAAGATGACCGATTTTTCAATTTTCTATTACGTGGGAGCATCGATGATCTTAAGGATTCATTTCAGGATGAAGGGTTCATTTTAGAACCAATTAATGATCTTTTCAATGGTTTGGATATATTAGCTGTAGGAGTTAATTGTAATGTCATTCAATTTGACATGCTTTGGAGAAGATTAATCCGAAGTGTATGCGAGCAGTAGATCGCAAAGCTAAAATCTAGCAGTTTGGTTGTAATGTGAGTTTCGAAATGGAAGCAGAGTGTCACTGTGCATAGCTGTGCCAGTTGGCCTTCACAGGGGAGATTGTTGGGATGTGAAGCCCAACAGTCACATGACTGTCTACCTTCCCCAGACTCTTCATTTCATATCTAAATATGATTATATAATGGTTGTGTGAAGCCCATGTAAGTTGAGTTGATTAATGAAGTGATTCCCTGCTTTGAGTGTGGATGTAGGCAAATTTGCTGAACCACGATAAATCGTATGATGTCTTTTCTTATTGGTTTATTCTATTTCTGTTATTGTATTTTTCTCTGCTCATTCTAATCTTTACAGCAGGCTGCTCATCCAACCATTTGAGGCAGGTGGAGTCTTGAGGAGTATCAGATTCTGTGAGCTGCAACAAGGGGCCTATTGGATACATGGGAGGCGTTGCGGGGGTGCAGAGGGCTTTGATGGCTTCCTCCTCCAGCTCAGCAAAGGTGTTAATGAGAAACCCTGATGCTTCCTTCAAGCGGGTGGAATGGTGAACAAACCATTTAAAGGCGGAATTCGACCTGTCTTGAATGTGACTGGGCAGATCTCTGGCAGGAATCGGTGAGAGCCCCGGTACCTCCACTTCAAAATCGGCGTCTTTAAACGACACCTCAATGTTTGAGACGAGTGTTGGGAGATGCATCATAAAACAAAGAACAGAAGCCGAGAACGAAATGAATAAATAAGTTGGCAAGTTCAGCTTGGCGCCAACGTCCAAGAGGTCAGTACAGAACGTATCTGTGACAAAGGCGGAGATGGGCGAAGACGAAAGCAAGGATCGCAGAGCATCTTCAATATGTGGCTTTGCTTTTAGCACGAACTTTGATACACGAGTAACCATGTTCAAGTCTTCCAGCTCGCCTTCATCGACGGTGATGTGAGCAATCTCTATAAAGCGGATATCCAGAGCAGAGGAGGCCAATCGTTCAAGCAGCGCGGGTTGCTGAGAAGTCCACATCTACTTGCTGATGATTAGGGCTACGGAGAAGCCATGAAGAGTGCACAGCCGCTTTACAAACTGAACTGATGGAATCAAATGGCCCATTGCTCCGCTCAGTGGGAAGATGGCGACATGAGGGTTTCCCATCAATGGCGGCATCAATTACAGAAGCTGAAACTGCAAATTTCGAGCAGAAATAAGAGATTTCACCCAAATTAGTAAGGCAAGTTGCGTATGGCTAACGGGAGACAATGTTCTTCACAGCAACAGCTGAGCCAGAATTAATCTCAATCACGATAATTGGTGTTCTTAGCTGGAGGAAGTCACTGTGCTTTTAGTGAGGCCAGTCAGGATAGATAATTTAGAGACTAACTCCATGTCTCCATGCGGCTGCTTAAGTGTAATTTATGCTTAAAATTAAGCGGCTAGAGTGTTCCCATGCAAATTTTTAATTAAGAGGAAAGGATAAATTGGAATCTTTTCTTATTTAAGTGGAGCAGCAGCTGCTTAAGACTTAAAAATAAGCTTTGAAAAAAAGAGGGGGCTGGAAATAAGCAGCAACTGCTTATTGAGAAGATTGACATGTGGCTCTCCAAAACAATTTCTCTCTTTTGATTTGTTTCCAATTTTTTCTCCACAATTTATGTGACCAATTAGAATTAAATATTTCTTTTAATAATGCAATTTAAGATGACTGCTTATTTTATAAGCAGCATAATTTTACATTCATGGGGCCACCAGCTCCACAAATTAATGCTAACAAAAATTGAGCAGCTGTTGCTAGCCAAAATAAGCTAAGCAGTCGCATGGGGCCCTGCCCTAAGTTGCCGAATTGTAGAGGGGCTCAAAGAACCATAGAATTGTAGGGGAGTGCTTTTCCGCTGATAAATCGTTCCCGCTACTTGCCGCCCTATAGAATTGTAGTATTTTAAAAATAATTGTAATAAAATGAAAATTCATGATATATAATGTGTGTATATATAAAACCCAAAAGCTATATTGATTTAAGAGTAATATGTTATAATGAATATATACAATTTCTTCTTTAAATTGTATGATAAATAATTTAGTTCAAGACTTGTTGTGTTGGAAGTGTAAATGCTGAAGAGTGAATAATGTTTGTGCAAAGAAACTAAATAAAATAGAGAACAAAAAGAATAAACTAGACAAAGGAATTTATAGAGGTTCACCATAATTGGCTACGTTCACTTTATAAGCTAGGGAATGATTTTATTAATCATTGTTTTGTACATCAAATCACAACAACAAAAGAAACCTCTAAGTTTACTTAGACACAATAGAAAATGAAAAATACAAACAGCCAAAAGTCTTGGAGGGAAAACCAATATGACCATTGGGCTTCACAATACCAGCAATCTCCCACTTGAAGTTCAATGACTGCTGCAAAAGACATTGCCCTACTTTGAAGATATTGTCAGAGCTTGACAATGCTGAGAGAAGTCCTACATAAGTCAATCTTCTCTCTCTGTACCACCTTTGTCAATGCATCAACGGGGTTCTCCTTAGAATAAATTTTTGCAACTTTAACTTGCCTTCCTCTAGGACACTCCAAATGAAGTGGTGATGAATGTCAATATGCTTAGTTCGACTATGAAATGTAGTATTCTTACTCAAATAAATAGAACTGTTGCTATTACAAAACAAGGTGAAAGAACATTGTTTATGTCCTAGCTCACTTAGCAATCACTACAACCAAATCATCTCCTTTGCTCCTTTAGTGAGGGCCATATATGCCTCAATACTATAAAGTGCAACCTCTTATTGCAATCTAGAGACCCAGCTGATTGTTGCAATCTAGAGACCCAACTGATCACCGCCCTGACAAGTGTAAGAGCATAACCTGTGGTGGATCTCCATTTGTTCAAATCTTTGGACAAATTGGAATCAACAAAACCTTGTGAATGTATGCCACTCCCTCCAAAATGCAAAGCATAATGTGAAGTACCTTTCAAATATCTCATGATCCACTTCACCGCATCCCAATGAGCTTTTCCTGAATTGCTCATAAATCTACTAACAACTCCCACTGCATGAGAAATATCAAGTCGAGTACAAATCATGGCATACATGAGATTGCAAACTACGAAAGAATATGGCATGCCTTTTATAAAGTCTTGATCTTTCTATGTCTTGGGACACATAGTAGAGGATAAATGAAAGAGATCAGCTAAAGGAGTACCAACAACCTTGGCATCCTTCATTCCAAACCTGTCCAAAAGCTTGTTAATTTACTTTGCATGTTGAGATAATCTATTTCTTTCTTTTATCTAGCTAGTATTATAGAAATTCCAAGTATTTTCTTCGCTGCCCCTATGTCTTTCATTGTGAAACGTTGAGCCAAGTTTTGCTTCAATTCACAAATTATCCACATGCTAGTTCTCGTTACTAACATGTCATCAACATAAAGTAGCAATAACACAAATTCACCATTAGCAAGCTTCTTGTAATAAACACATGGGTCAAATTTGTAGTGGATGTGATTATCAGCCATAAAGCTATCAAGTTTGTGTAGAACAAAACTAAATAAAATGGGAAGAGTCAAGAAAATTAGAGGAAGTGATGTTCGCAATGGAGGAGTGTTTATCCAATAGTAAGATTGAGCCCCTATACCTACTTCTTCACATTTATCAAAGAAAAAGGAAAATTAAGAAAGAGAATTAAAAATTCACATGAAATAATAATGGAGGCTAAGTATTTCTTTCAAAGTAAAGGTTCCATATAATGGTTTAAAAAGCCATCGCATTTAAACAAAACTTTAACATGGATAATTTTTCAAAGAATAAATGATATAAACTTGGAAACTTGACTTCACATGTGGTATTTCTTTCCTCTCCCATGCAAAGAATAATATGTAGCAACAATAACCTTCATAATGAAACCATCAATTGAATCTATAAAATACTTTATCTATTTAAATAATTTCCCAATGCTTGCCATCAAAACGAGATCAAAAAGATTTAGTTTAATAACCTCTCAGAAATCCTTGAAGAATTCAATAGGAAACCCATTAGGACCTGGAGTTTTTTTTTTCATATGAAAAACAACTTCCTCCAATTATAGCATCAATATGGGCCAAAGTAGGGTCTCATTCATCTCAAAAGAGACTAAAGAAGGGTTTTTTAGAATCAAATTCTCTCCTTCTCTAGAAAGGGGAGAGTCCTTTATAAAAACAATAGAGAAAAATTAAGAACCCTTGTGGGAGATATCTCCCAAAGCAAAAAGTTGAATCCCATTTGAGGATTCTAGGGATGTAATAAGACTTCCACCTCTTCTAGCCTTAGTAGAGTTGTCAAAGAAAGAAGTATTTATGTCCCCTTCTTGCAACTAATCAATATGATTTTTTTGCTTCCAAATTTTCCCCTCTTATAGATCCCACTCCAATTCCTTAGTAGCTTCTACCTCCTCTCAATTCAAGTCCACTATTAAACCATAATCTTGAATTTGGTGAGTGATAGAACCCAAATAGCGCTGGGAAGTCAACTTATTGGAATGAAGATTGCCAAAGTGGAACCAATTCCACTTTTTAAGTTTATATTTCATCAATAATATTTTATTCACAAAGGAGTACATGGTTATACCAAGGTCAAGCCTCTCTTTCAACCACCAATAATGCACTAATTCCTAAAGGGAAAGATCATGAAGCCACATAAGTTGGAATTTAAAAGAGGGTTATTTGGAAGACCTCAAATAAACAACCAAGAATTTAATTGACCAGTGATCATAACCCTTAAAATTTAAGATCTCATAGCTAGTAGTCCACCTATCCACTAACCAAAAATAGGAGACAAGGAATGTGTCAAGTCTCTTTGAAATAAGACTTTACCGACTCCTTTTTCGCTTCCAAGTGAAGATGCCATTATTCAGCTTCACATCAATAAAGTTTAAAAGCTCAATGTTATCCCTCAAGAGACTAGTAGAAGGATAAATTTTCACCCAATCTTGAGACCACATTGAAATCACTTGCCAAGATCTAGGCAATAAAAGAAGCAAGAGAATAGGCACAACTAACATGAGACCATACCTAAGATTTACCAAGAAAATCAATAGGAGCATAAACATTAGTGAAAAGATAGGTTTCACTAGAACCCAAACTTGTAGCAACCAAAGAAATAGAAGAGAAATTTGTCATCCACCAAAGTAGGACCAACTTCTTGTGGTCCTATAAACAAGCCACAACTCCAGAACTACCTTAGGCTTATACACACTAAAACAAAGCACAGTCCAAATTCTAGGAGCTCTATCCAACTTATACTCCACTATCAACTTAGTTTTCTAAATAAAAAGAACATCAAGAAAATGAATACTAAAATATCCTTTTGTCTAGGGATGCTATTCATAACCCTCACATCTCATGAAATAAAAATCATTTATGCAATTGGGAAAAATGGGCATTAATGGTCTCCACTAAGCTAGATTCCATCGATGTCTCACCAATTAGTTTCACCTTCTCTTCATCCTTCTTGCATTCCATCTTGGAAGGTTTCTCTATAGGTTCCTTTCTAAGTGGATTTTGTTGCAAACTCAAAACATGCAAAACCCCACTACATTTCCCAAAATCAAAAACCTCCATCACCTAGGGAGGAGTTGGATCAACCAAAGCTCCAACATCATTTAAAACTATATCCCCAATAAGATCAAGTATATTAGGAACCTCGAATAATAATTTGTATCCATCTAAGTATCCTCCACATCTACCTAAGAGAGGTGTTGATAAAACAGTTCTCTATCTTTAGACATGGGGTCTCCAAAGGACTCAACACTAGAGGGCAACTAAACTATAACTCCCTTAATCTGGAGCATGTCCTCCAAATCATCAAATTGGTTAAATTTTCCATCCGTTTTCTTATCCTTAAGAGTTATCTTATGTCCTCTCACCTTATTGAAAGACTTAATAGGAATAGATCCCTCTTTATCTACAACCATATCAGACAAGGGAGCCTTCCCTTTATCCAACTTAGAAGCAGAATTCGAGGAAGTATGAGATGTAGTAGTTGCATGATTGAACTAAGGGAATTTCCTTTGAATATGTCCATACTTGTGACAAATTTGACACCTAAAGGGTAGGGTGAATAGAGTTGCTAGATCTAAGAAGAGGCTCCAAGACAATTTTTTATAGAATCTGATAATGGGTTATTTAAATCAATTTCACCATAGATTTAGGAAAAATTAATTACCTTTTTGTCTAGAGTATGTAGTTCAAATTTGACCATCTTTCCAAGTAGAAAAATAATCATATGCAAGATATCATGTCTCTAGAACTCAAGTGGGAGGCATGGAAGGTGAAGCCAAACCAGAACCCTTGAAGGGGGCTCCTCAATAGAATTCAAACCCACAAACTATTGTTTGATGAAGAGACCAACTTGGTTATATAATTATGAACTCCCCTCAAAACCCCTTTTCCTATCAACCATGCAATAAAAAAATTCCAAAGATTAATTATTATTTGCCAACATTATTTCATGTCCCCCTTGAGGTTCCAAGTCTACCAAGCCCACGATTTCAAGACCAAAATAGACATGTTAAGCCCCATGAATTTGCATATTAGAGAACAATCACTCATTTATGTGACATCTATTATGACCAGCTTTGGTTGAATCACCAAAAATGGACAATCATTACTTCTCTCCAAATAGTCATTCACTTTCTTGAATTTTGGATAACCACTCATTAAGGAAGAATTCTCCTCATATGTCACCTTGTTCAAATGATCTATACAATTTTGATGTAAAGATGAAGATGAATCTTCCTTTCCCAAGGCTCCAGAAATCATCAAACTTGATGGTATACCATCCCCTCCATGAAAAAAATTCCCAAAAGAAGAAAAAAATAAAAAGAACAATAAAAGAGGGAACACACCCAGCTGGAATCCCAAGATGAGAGCCTACACCAGTTGATACACTCCCACCACCTCAAGGAATAGAGAGAGAGCACAAAAATATGAGTAGCCACAAAAAAACATCTCCAACTACCAAAACACCTCCCACAAAACCAAAAAAATAGGCTCGAAATCCCCTTGCAGATTGTCTCACCCTTTAGCATGTCGAAAACTATGCTTGAATCTCTCGAATCCATCCCCGAACTATGTAGAAATGAAGGAAAATTGTAGGCAAAACCCTACCTACACAACATAAAGCAATTGCCAGCCATAGCTCCTCACAGCACCCAAAAATCTTTGATTTTTCAAGTACACTTATTTCTAAATTTATTTTTTATATTTAATAGCTAGCATAAATTATCATAATAGTTCCAACATCATAATAAATTAGTTTAAGATAACTATGGTTCTATATATTCATTTTATTAGATTAACTTAAACTAAACTAAAGGAGAGTTTATTTTCCTTTACATTTTGGTGACCTATCAAGATCCTACACGATCTTATCTTTCCTTTAGGATTTCTGCTTCTTATTTTAAAATCTAATATAATCATTATTTTTGTATATTTTAATATTCATCTAGAGGGTTTTCTCTCTTTATATGTAATTATCTTTCAATTGGGGTTTGCCATATATAATGAATTGTCATTTATCCCAAACTCTCAAAATGTATTTTCCAAGACTTTCATTATGGCACCAATTAGGATTTGTTCATTGACTCATTTAAATTTTTTGTTTTTAAGTTATAACTAGTTTATATCTCCCATATCATATAGCACATTTATCCATAATATTATCATGATAAATTATTCTAATAATGAAGATATATCTTTTATGGAGGTTTTATTCTACTATGTGCTTATGTTTTCATTCCTTCATTGATTTTTTTAGTTCTTATCATACTTACTAGATACACTTATATCAAATAAGCTTCATGATATCTACCTAGAAAGGATTTATCATGTGTTGGTGATGATGTATAGTAATTATATTGTATACATAAAAAATGAAGCATATAAGAACAAATTAAACAAACTTAACTTATTTTACTTACAATATATGACACACTCAAATTAAAGCATAAAGGTTAGAAAAATATGGAAAAACAAAAAATAGATCTCACCAATACCAAACCTTTTTTTACCGACTCACAGTGGGTTTTCTTCAACATCTTGATGATATATGAGAACTCCTACAATTTTCAATATAATATTTAATTCCAATGAGCCTTAATAGATTGCTTATGTTGAGGCCAACTCAAAAAAAATTGGATGAGAGATAAAAATACTTCTTTTTGATTACTAAATAAAAATATATATTAGAGATTCATAATTAAAGTGCTTCTATATGATCACAAAAAAATCATATTCTATATCATTAGTGATCACCATATTATTTATGACCACCTTGTATTTCTTGATCATCATGTAAGCTCCTAACACATATAAAAAATGAGTGCACTATTAAAGAGATGACATTATCTACATCATATTGATCGTGGTGTTCTTCAGAGCATAAACGATATTAGTTATATTATAAGTGGGAATTCACATCAATAGAACTAGATAATCTCACTATAAGATCATCTAAAAAACCATGAAAGTGGAGCATATGTGTCTTATATTGTACAAGTGTCCTTGAGGTTAGAAATTACAAGGAGAGTTTGCACCTCCACAATCTTCTTAATGGCTAATGATACTATCATATGATGAGTATTTTTTTTCTAGTGGCATTCATTGTCAATTTTCTATGCAATGAGCTCCCACTCTAACTTTGATAAAGCCTCTAATCTAACTTAAAACTCCCTCATATCAAAGTTATTGGTATTTCATAAAGATCAAATTCACTAATATTTTGTCAAAAAATATAGCAACATCTTAAAGTTGTTATAAGGAGGTTAATCAAAGATCATCAACCACCTATACTAAAAATTAATTTCTATACCAAATTGATTGTACCAATGGATAGGGAGTCTCCTCAAAGTGATAATAGAACAAGTGCAATAGTTTTGATATCGATATAAAGAGCTCACAAGTTTGATCTTTTGTTATACATTTTTTATTTCACCTCAATGTGTGATAACTTTATTGCATAAATTTGGGGGTACACATCTCTATGATTTTTTCATTGATAGATTTGACTCGTCATCAAGTCAACTTGCTTCATCTTTGATTTAAATGATGAAGAGCAAATGTTGCAAGATGAGAGTTTATTATGAAAGTCTTCAACATTGAATATAATTATATAATTTAAATTTTATTTTGTTCTAAATACTTGATAATTTCTCTTAATTTTTTTTAGGGTTTTTTGAAAAAGTTAGAAGAGGTTTAGATGTTGTTATATTCTCTTTAGAGCTTTTTCATCCAAATTAAGTTTTGGGTTAAGGTTTAGAGGAGTTTATGAAGAGAGAAACACATTATAATATATTAAAATTTATAAAAAAATCCAAACAATATCTGATCAAAAACCTAGGAAACATTGACCACTTATCTCTCCTACATGTGTTAACGGGAAAAAAAATTAGGATCATGATATAGAAATGTAGTAAAATGTGCAAGAAATGGTCACGTTTTGATGAATTTGCAAGTATTGATTATAGTTGTTGGCTATCTAAAATGTGTTGTGATCACGTTTTTCTTTTTCATTACAAGGCATAATGGTTTGCTATTTACCAATCCATAATGTATATATGTGTAGCTTGATCACGCTTGGTTTAAAATAATAGATTTCCATATATTTGTCCCTAGATTTGGTACATTTAGCCTATCAACCCGTTCGGCCACCTTCAACCTCTTTTAATGGGTGTGGTGCTCTATGCTATATGAATTCTAGTAACTTCCTCTATCTAGTGCTAGCTATTGCCTCTAAAAACATTCAGTAGTTTGTTGATTAAGACTAGGAAGAAGAGCATACTCTTTAGATGAGAACCTTTTGATGGTAGCTCCAATATTATTAATATATGAAATAAACCTAATAAATCTAATCCCCTTTCTTACTAATTCTACTTGTAACAACTTTATTTCTTATAATTAATGTTTGAATTTGACCTCTTTTTAAACACTTCTGTCTTTAATTTCTACCTCAGCCCTCCTAAACATCAGATTGAAAATTATTAAAAACTTATACATCCCCCAAAAAAACATTGAAAAAATATTGAGACAAGTAGCAAGATTATAAAGGTTTTATTAGGTGCATTCAGATCACAAAGAACATGGCCTAGCACCGAATAAGTTCATACCAACAAAAACTAAATAAAAACTGCACTTCTCTTCTAATTTGATTAAGCTCAAATAAATATTACAACGAACAGAAAGTAAGATCAAACATCTTTGGAAAATTTCTTCTAATTTGTTCTTGGAAGAAATTATAAAGAGTCTCCTGTCCATTATTATCACCAGTAGATGCTCGATTCTTTACCTGTCCTCCGTAGTGAATGCGGGGTAACAAATCAGATGATGTTTAGTCATACAATTACTCAAAAAAGTACTATGACCCTTCCGTCAAGTAGCCATTTCTACAGGAAGTTTATATTTTATCGAAAGATAAAAGTTGGACGTAACTTTCTGTGATTGGAAATAGTTGTCGTTGTGCGGCTAAATGAATCATAAGTTTTTGACAACATTTTAAAGCCCGGATTGTCCACATTACTAATGGAGTCAAATCAATCATGGATACTGGATATTGTTGGAATGTGTGGTTGAATTATTTTGGATTCTTATTTAGATATGTTTGAGTCATCATAGATTTTCATCTAGTGTACCATTAGGCAACATGCAGTAAGAATGGTAGAAAACTTACTATAAATAATAATTTTAACATGTGTAGTTGTGTATTTAGTAAGTTATCTTCAATTAGAACTCTGCAATTCTGTTATTTGATTTTCCTATAATTTTTTACTGATATATTCTTAGGAGACTTTACCACATAAAATCTGTATGTTATGTACTATTGTTTTTCTCTGCAATTTTCTCTAACTTATTATTTTTCTTAAAGATACCACAAACAAAAATAAAACATATAAACAATTTCACGTGAATTCAGAAAAAATACTAACCAGTGAAGAGTAACCAGTTGGCTGATAAATTTGATATTCAATCAGACATCTAATTATGGTTGCGTTTCCCTGGCGGCCATTACAGAAACGAAGGGCCCCGTTTCTAGATACTTTATCGCTTCTCTATGCCGGGCTATAAGAGTTGTCTTTGTCAGATGTGGGCTATAAGAGTTGTCTTTGTCAGATGTGGTATCCAATTCGATGCCCACTGCGAAAGATAACTTATTTGTTTATTGGAACATAAAGTAGTCGGAGTAAAGAACAGACCTTTAAAACTATCATAGACGGGTGGGGGACCATAGTATTGGCTATACAACATTCCCAATCTAAAACTTATCCTTTACTCAGCTGAATTGAGAAAGTAAAATAAAATAGACTTAACTGAATTAACCATATATTAAAGTATATAACCATGATCATTTTATGTTATATTTTCTAAGCTCTGGAAAACTTTAATTTAATAATAGAATTCTCAACTTTAAAATACCATGCATCATTTGAGCATAGGTTTGATGATTTTATTAATAATGGTTTCAGATACATGGTGCTCACTGATACCATAGAAGCGATTAACTCTAAAACAAAATCCAACGACTGAATTAACTCTCAAACAAAATCCGTCAACAGTTCAGTCGATCTGGTACTAGGGAGAGGTTCGAGGAGTATTACATAAATTATAGTAAATCTAATTGAAATATATATCATTACATAACATTTATAGTTGATGCTGATAAATCTGCGGCTACACGGGCTGTGGCCTTGATCGTACTCCCTCCTTCCATGACTGCCATCTTAGCCTTCTCCTTCAATTCCTTCATTTTCTTCCTCGCCATTCTTCCCTCTTCTCCTTCCATCAATTTCCTCACCGCTCTCTCAACTTCTTCTCTCTTCACAAATCCCTTCTGGTCCATCTTCAAATCTATGGCTACCTTAATCTGCTTCACCAGTATGACCTTGTTCATCGCCTGTTCAGCAAACAGAGGCCAAGTGATCATTGGGACTCCATGACAGACGCTCTCCAACGTAGAATTCCATCCACAATGAGAAAGGAAGCCTCCGGTACAGGGATGAGAAAGAATCGGTACTTGAGGGGCCCAATTGAGAAGCACCAGCCCACGGTCCCAGGTTCGACTCTCAAAACCCTCTGGTAAAAGCTGAGAAATGTCAGTTTCCAGAGAAGAAGAGTCCCCAGATTTGTACCCACGCAACACCCACAGGAACCGGTGCCCACTGGCTTCGAGCCCAATTGCCAGATCTGTAATTTGCTCCCTCGACAAAACGCCTGCGCTTCCAAAGGACACAAACAGAACAGACGAGGGAGGCTGCTCATCCAACCATTTGAGGCAGCTGGACTCATCAGGGGTATCAGATTCTGGGAGCAACAAGGGACCTATTGGATAGATGGGAGGCGTTGCAGGCGTGCTGAAGGCTTTGATGGCTTCCTCCTCAAGCTCAGCAAAGGTGTTAATGAGAATCCCTGATGCTTCCTTGAAGCGGGAGGAATGGTAGACAAACCATTTAAAGGCGGACTTCGACCTGTCTTGAATGGGAGTAGGCAGATCTCTGGCTGGAATCGGCGGGAGCCCCGGAACCTCGACATCAAAATCGGCGTCTTTAAACGACACCTCAATCTCTGAGACGAGTGTTGGGAGGTGCATCATAAAAGAAAGAAGAGAAGCCGAGGCCGAAAAGAATAAATAAGTTGGCAAGTTCAGCTTGGCACCAACGTTGAGCAGGTCAGTACAGAAGAAATCTGTAACGAAGGCAGAGATGGGCGAAGACGAATGCAAGGATTGGAGAGCATCTTCAATGTGTGGCTTCGCTTTCAGCACGAACTTTGATATGAGAGTTTCAATTTTCATGTCTGCCTCGTCTTCATCCACTGTCACGTCAGGAATCTCTTTAAAGCGGATATCTAGACCAGAAGATGCCAATAGTTGAAGCACTGCGGGTTGCTGAGAAGTCCACCGCCACTTGCTGATGATGAGAGTTATGGAGAAGCCATGAAGACTGCACAGCTGTTTTACAAACTGAACTAATGGGAGCAAATGCCCCATTGCTCCGCTCAGCGGGAAAATGGCGACATGAGGATTCCCCATCAATGGCGGCCTCAATTACAGAAGCTGGAAATGCAAAGTTTGCGCTGAAAGAAGAGCCTTCACCCAAATTAGTAAAGCAAGTTGCGTGTGTTTAAAGGAGACAAAGTTCCTCACGGCAATAGCTCACCAATAATTAATGTCAAAAGTTGTTGTTTGGTTGCAGTTGAACCATCTAAACATTCTAGATTGAATGAGTTCTAGAATGTGTTGTTTCAGCTACTTTTCCACTAATCATTTCAATTTATTGTACAAGCATCAAAAGTCGTTGTAGTGGTTGGGTCAATGGAAATTTATATAAAATAAAATAAGATGTGGAAATGTGAATTTATTTGAAAATCTGAAGTATTTTAGATATAAATATTTATGTAATTAGTTGTTTATATTATTAAAATAAATTGTATCTTAGATTTAATGTTGTGTAAAGTTCTTTGAAAAATTGAATAATAAATAAATTTGAAATCATTTTAAAAATAGTTATATATTTTATAGAAAATGATTTTTTTTATATTTATTGTTTATATATAAAATTTAAAGTTATATTGATTTAAGAGTAACATGTTACAATGAATATATATATAAATTTTGGTGTAAATTGTGTGCTAAATATTTTAATTCAAGATTTGTGGTGTTGGAAGAGGGAGAGAATTTAGAGGCAATAAAGGAGCTTTTCTCCAATAGCTAGATTGGGCCCCTAAGTCTACTTCCTCACCTTTATCAAAAAGCAAAAGGAGAATTAAGAAAGAGAATAAAAAGCCTCATGAAACATAATGGAAACTAAGCATTGTTTTCAAAGAAAAGGTTCATGGAACATTTTTCAAAGAATAAATGATATATAGTTGAAAACTTAACATTACATATGCTATTAAACTCTCCTCTCCCATGCAATGAACAATAAGTAGCAACAACAACCTCTGTAATGAACACCATCCATTGAATTTGTAAACAACTTCATCTACTTAAATTATTGGTCTACACTCCCCATTGGAATGAGATCAAGTGGTTTAAATCCTCATAAATATTCCCCTCACAAAGCCACCATAATGGATATATACCACAGAAACAAGTTTTCAAAATATTTCTAAAATTGTTGGTTTACCCTAAAAGAAACCAAATTGTAACATCCACTTACAAAAACACATCATTAAAAATAATGAAATGATCAAGGGAACAAATCTTGTGAAGGCCCTTTTGTCCAAAATAATATTTTTTGCAAAGAGTAAATTTATAATCAATATGATTAATAGTTGGCTTTTATGAATTTCTAGATAAATTAATTATTTTCTTTTACTTAGAATAGCTTCATAAATATATTTCAATAAATGAAATAGGAAAGAAAATTCAAATAATAATCAATTTATTCAATGTAAATGAAAATTCATATAGATCTAATAAATATTTGAGAGGATAAGTCTTTTTTCTAGTTGTGTGATCATGCTATCAAGTTGTGA
This sequence comes from Cryptomeria japonica, assembly GCF_030272615.1. Classification (NCBI taxonomy): domain Eukaryota; kingdom Viridiplantae; phylum Streptophyta; class Pinopsida; order Cupressales; family Cupressaceae; genus Cryptomeria; species Cryptomeria japonica. The sequence continues at coordinate 124,966,759 of NC_081414.1, forward strand.
TCCATAGAGAGCTTGTGTAGAAGTATAGTAAGTTCCTACTCACAAAAATGCCATAGCTAGGACAATCTTAGATGTACTTTTTTTTTCAAGTTGAACACTTTGTGTGCCCTATTCTCCAATACCCACTTCTTGTTCCTCACTAAAATTTGTAAAGAGATTTTGTTCATGCCACCCTACTCATAAAATGTAAATTAATATATTCTTTTAGGTAGTTGACAAGGGTCATTGTATACATTGCATTTGAATAGACTAATATATTTTATTAAATTTGGTGCATGTTCATGGCTAATTCTTGTAGTCATCTAACTAGTAATTCTCCCGATAAGCTCCAATATTGTTATTAAACATACATTCTACTCATAATTACTTGAATAGAGATGTATACATTAAATTGACTAAATTTTAATTTATTTATTTAAAATGTTGTTGAAAAAAAATTAAACTAATGACATCATAAATTACAATAGGAAATAACTATTATTAAAAGCCATTGGTTCTTTGTTACATTCAAGAGCTTTCTAGTCCTTAGTTAGTTATTTTTTCTCAATGTCATGTCTTGTGAGATTCACTTCATTTTCCTTGATGGTTGAACAGTAATGGGTCTAGACTCTTCTCATGCTTACATAGTCAAAACTATTGTTGAAAGTATATTAATCCAATAAAACCATAAATTACAATATAGAAAATGTTATTTTGAATAAAGAATATATTACTTAAGAAGTACCAACCCTTGTCCATTGGTTGGAGTGGACCCTTGTTGCACCTCTAGAGAGAAGACAATCAACTTTTAGTAATCAATAAATAGATTAAATCCTTTTTTATTTCATAGTTCAAATAAAAAATACATGCTTGCTACAAAATAATACATTTTTGGTCTTCCTTTTTTTCTTTCAACAAAAATCTATATATTTGACCTTTTTCATAGTTACATATATCAAATATTTTGTTGTAGTAGAGGGGGTTGCTAATAAGTCTAAAACGGCTTGTTGATGATGAGGGTAATTGACAAGCCATGAAAAGTGCACAATAACCTTAAACATCGAATTGATGGAAGCAATTGACCTATTGATCCATTGAGAAAGAAGATGGCAACATGAGGCTTCCCTATTAATGATGGCCTGAATTATAAAATCTATAATAGTAAATTTAAGTATAAATAAGATTCTTCACACAAATTATTAAAGAAAGTTGTGTATGTTTGCATGTAGACGAAGTTCCTCACAATAAAATCCAAACTAGAATCAATCTCAATTATATTTATATGTGGACCCTATTTGAGACGTTAGTGTGGTTTTAGTTAGGCAACCTAAGCAAGTCAAAGCTTAGAATGTGTTGTTTAAGCCTCGCCACACTAATATATTTTTTGCATTAATCATTTCAATTTATTTTAGAAATACCAAAACTAAGTGTAGTGGTTATGTTGATTGAAATTTATTTAAAATAAAATATAAAAATATGAAGTTCCAAAAAATATAATTAACCTTAGATATCAATATTGTGTAATTTAGTTATAATCAACTCAAAAGTTATATTTATTTATGAGTAATTGGATACAATAAATATATAGAAATTTTGATGTAAACTTTGTTGCAAATAGTAAATTCAAGATTTGTGACAAATATATAGTGTTGTCTTACAGCTTAATGATAGGTCTTTGTGTCAACTAGTGGACTATGAGGGGATACCCTTTTATTGCACATTTTATTTTGCTACCAAGCATTTGGCCTTTGATTTCTCACATGGTGCTCAAAGGAATTCTTCCTCAACTTGGTGGAAGAATATTATTCATGACCACCTTGTTGTTTTTCCTAATGTTGTTTCTAAAGATGATACTATTTTAGAGTATTTCTAAATTTCTATTTCCTCTTGTCCTAGTTCAGCTGATGTTCTTGAGGAACTAACATGGCCTTTTTCTCTAATTATTTGTGCTCCTCTTTATCCTGTTATAGACTTACATGTTGGTGTTTTTTGCTAGTCTAAATCTAGTTCCAAAAATAAACTAATAGATGTTGTATGTAAGGTTTCTTTTGTTATCTTTTCTACTAATGTCTGTCAGACAAATTCTTTAGACATAGTTCCTAAGTTCCACAACAGTGTTAATAATTCTTTTATTGTTCCTCTTGATATTGTTGCTGACCCTAATGGTACTATCATTTCTAATTTCTTTTTTGTTGACCTACCTTTTTCTTCTATGAGTCAGTGTTTCTTTGATTGTAGTGATGGATCTTCTTGGAAAATGTTTAATGAAAGAAGAAATTTTACACTAAAAAGTTTCCACCTTCTCTTATTAGGATGCAAGCTAAGCAGTCCCAAAGTTCTAATTTAAAATAGGTTGTCTTCTTTCGGCTCCAACTCTATTGCTACTTCGCTTGTTGTCCTATTTTGATTCTTTTTTTACTAGTTTGGTTCCAGTATGGTTTAAATGATTTGTATTTTTTATTTGTAATGGGTTGGGGCCCTTCCCCATTTATTTTGATAAAAGACAACTAATCTTCTGGAAACATTAACACTCAAGTTTCAGCCACAACACCCCTTGTTGTAGCTCATTTTTCTTCTAAAACATTCAAGAAGGTCATAGCTTCACACCACTTTCCCAGTCCTTGCATACCATTATTTAATTGATTAACAAAAAATTGATGAAGTTTGAACTTATCCATCTTGTTTATACCTCAAAACAATTACATCCTTCCTTAAACTCAAAACACTTTTGTCAATATCATCATCAACTTGAACATGAAACAAAGAGATGTATGCATCTAAAAAATGAAATTCAAGACCTCATCAATTCTAATGTTATCGTGGTGGATGGTGTGAATGCCAAAGGGAATAAATTGGTAACACCACCTAATCAAAACTTGCAAATACTTACCAATCATTTGCCTTCCTATTCCACAAATGTTGTTGAGTATAATGATGATATTCATATAAATATTGATGGCATGTACAATAAAGCCAACAATGTTCTAGATTTTATAGAACAAGAGAAACAAAATCTAACCCTTGTAGCCTAAATAGAGCAAGCTACCCTCATAGTACAACAAGATTAAAGGCATTGTTCACTTATCGTTAAAAAGGGGGTAGAATATATTGTTGTTGAAATTATTAGGCTTATTGATATCCTAGATAGCCTATCCTGTGATTTCTCACAAAGAGAAGGCAAGAAACACATATCAGAGTTATCTCTATAGTGAGAAGAAGTTATGCAAATGACATAGGCCTTGACCCTATCTCAAGTAGAGAATGAATTGCACAAAAGAAGGTGACAAATATTTGAAATGCAATTCCTCATAAAAAGGAGGATACTATCATAGAAGAAGCACAAGTAAGGTATCTTGAGACACAATTTCCCATGCTAAATTAAAAAAATAATTGCAACACAAATTGAACCACGTAAGAGTCAACAATATTTTAAAATTTATAAATAAATAATCTCCTTTCTTAATAGGGACAAGACATTGTCAACCATACACATTATGCACATCTATAAAGCCTTCCCACAACCTTCATTATTCCTATCTCTCACATCTCTCTAGTTGAGTGAAAAAAATGTTGATTTCTAGAGGAATTTGGAGACATTTCAAAGTTAGAAAAGAAAAGAAAATGCATATATTTCTTAATTTTGTGAGATCAATGCTACTCTCCCAATTATATGAAAACCCTCTAGTATGTACATGCTTTTTTTCTCAATAGAAAAAATTTAAAATAGATTCTCTTAAGGATTTCATCCAATCTTCTTGTGCCCTTTCAATATAATCTTGATTTTGTAGAAAGTAATTATCAAAGCCCTCTAGAGCTTCATGACCAACTATGTGAATTATTCCAACATGGGTTCCTTATGGGTCATCATGAACTATCTATGCTAAATTTATATGTTAGTAAGCTACATATTCAAAAAAAAATTCTCCACAATTAGATTAAGTGGATAAAAGGGATGGAAAAATATCATATGGCCCAAGAATCCCTTGGACTTCCCATAAATCAGGGGTACTCTAAGACCATCTCATTTCCCAAATATTTTTGGGCTTTGCTTTATTAGTCCCATGTCACTAAACGAGGAATTTGGATGACTAGAAAATAATTCCTACACCAATCTAAGTGAGAAATATTACAAAATTTCTTAAAATCTTCTCAATTATAGACACAAATGAATATTCACTTAACATTTGTAGATCAGGAAAAAGGGGGTAATCAATTCCAAAACCAAAACATGAAATAATTGAAACTAAGCTAATCATAAAACTTAATCTAACATGTTTATTCTTCCTAATCTTATGAACAAGACCATTGAAACAAAAACATGATGCAAACCTTGAAATATTCAATGAAGCCTTGTTCTTACTTTCATCTCTAATGATGTTATGTTGCTCTCTTGTTTGCTAGGTGCACGAAATAGGCGAAAGAAAGGATTGGTGTTCGAGATCTACTAGGAATGTGATTATGCAAGATTAATTTCTAAGACTATTTTGATAGAAAAACAATTCTTAAGCTAGATGATTGCTAAATAAATTGACAAAATGAAACTATTCAAAAATTAGATCTCTAGACAAACTGACAGAATTAGATTACTTAAAAATTAGATTAATACTAGATAAACCGATAGAATGAAATTACATGGAAGTTATTTTTGCTAAACTAATTGGATAGAATAAGATTACATAAGAAAATTAGATGAATTAATTGAAAGGGAGGTCTCAAATTATAGAAAACTGAAGACTAGACAAACAAACGAGATTGAAAACATTTTTGATCAAGTGGATCGACCAAATTGAATGCATGACAGCAATGTCATTTGAGGAAGGATGAAGGAGATGAGGAAAAAGCAGAGAAAAAGAAAAAAGTAGATTTTCGAGGATGCATACCTCATTTCAAATTTCAAATTAAGATATATTGAGATATTTCCAAAAAGCCATATTTTCTAAAATCAAAGAGGAATCCCAAGATAATATTGCCATTTTTCAAAAATTAAGAAGAAATTGGGCAATTAAAAATAAAAATAAAAATAGATATTATCCTCATATGAGAAGATAATTAGAAAATTAAACAAATAAAGATATTTATTTAATTTCAATGGCATGATTAGTTAATTGAATAATTTAAATAAATTATTCAACTATAGGTTATGAGAAATGAACCTTGAATTAAGTAATTGAAATTATTTAATAAAAGGGATAAATCAAAATTAATTGAATAATTTAATATTATTTAATTAATATTAAAAGGGGATGAGTTTGATAAAATGTTTTAAGAGATTAAGGAATATTTAGTAAAAAAAAGAGTTTTAATTAATTAAAGAATTAATTAAACCTAAGAGGGCAAGTTAGTCAAATTGACATCTAAAAACCCAAATTAGGTCAAATTAAGTCAATTTTGGTGAAAATGAGTCAAAATGGGAAGAACTGGAAAGTTTTAGATAGAAAATGGGAAAAATGCAGTGAAAGGGAGAATTAGGGTTACTAGGATGAGTTCAGGACAAATTGACATGTTAAAAAATGAAGACGTGGGTGCTAACCATTTTTAATTTTTTATAACCTTAATTAAAATATGCAAGATATTGATAACCACAACATTTAATTTACATGGGGGAAGCCCTTTCAAGAGAAAAAACCCACATTCCATAAGCATAGCCTAAGTTATCTTATAAAAAAACATTTAATGTTACAATACATTAACTAAGCTAATCATTTAGGATTCCTCAACTGTAATAGGATTTTTGGATTTATTTTTTATGGCATAATAGTGTCTCTAAAATATTCAAACCTATACTTTGATAGTAAAATGAAACGTACCAAATAAATATAACTCCATGAGAGAATATGGACACCTAGAATTGACACATAGAAAAAATCTAATTTTTTTGTTCATTTATTGAGTTTTCTTGACATGCACAATATTTGTAAGGATACAATAGCCTTACATGGAGTGTAATATCATAAGTGGTACCTAGCTAACTGACATATTAATTTGTTTCCAATGTGTATCTCTTCATTAATAGGACCATTTGAAAAGTTAATGTGTTTGCATGCATGCAAATGCCTTACATGCATGCAAATACCTTGCATGGATAAGCATCACCCAATCATACTCAGCTCACAACCTATCATACTCAGCTCACAATCTATCATCATGACTCTTCCATCTATCATAAATCAGTCATATGCCAATCTACTAGCAAATCTATCATAAAACTCTTACAAGAAGTTATAAATAACATCAAATTAGATACATGATGGGGTCCACTAGGTGGGACACCTACTTCCACAATTTACGTTTTTATATAATACACATCACCTCCATGTAGGATACCACCTCAGCCAGTAGGTTCCATGCAAAGTGATACAACATAGTCAATAATTACAAAAAACATAAGATAAATAATTAATCATTCTTCACAAATTCTATAAATTTTATAAAATTTAAGACACCTTGATCCCAACATTTTGCTCGGTATCTTGAAAATATTTGATTTAGAATAGACACATTTCAAGACCATGAAGGTACTCTTCCTTTGGTCACTACCAATGCTTGTATTATTAGGTGTGAAAGAATGCCAAAACCACTCTATTGCTCTAAATCAGTCTCATCAACCAATACTTGTTGGAGCCTTGCTAGGGCATGACAATTTATTTCATTAATTTAGGAGAAAAAATAGGACTAGATTGGTATGAGGTGTTGAACACCACAACTCTTTATGCTTGCACCTCTCATTACATCCCTTGATTAAGTACCTCTAAATGTGATCTAATACTAGCTCATCAAAGTCACCCACTATCACAAATATAAAAAAGTCGGTAGGAATTTTTTATGACTACAATAAGGAGGAATATGACTATAGTGTATGACTGCAAATAAGGTATCCAATAAAAAATCTAGATGCATATATAATTTAGCCATGAGGATATGGCTTGATTTTAGTAGGGGTATGCTGGTCTAGATTTATACTATATTGATTGCACATATTATGCCACATTTTATTATTGTTCTAGAAATTTGGTATATTTAGTGTATTGGCAAACCCTTTTAACTAATGTTAGGACAAATAGATCACATGTAGTGCCCCTCGTAGACTTGCATTTTGACTTGTGCTTAGATAGACTTATTTAGACTTATGATGGTTATTTGGATGGTTATTTATGACTCTTTTGCTATCTTAGATGGTATCATCGATGTTAGGACTTATGTGGATTATATGACTTGTGATGATACTAACCCTATTTAATGATGGTGATTCTACATGATGTTTGATATCATTTTGTATGACTATCTTCATGAGTAGAGACGATGCCATATCACTCATTGCGAGTGGGATAAGTCGTCACGATTCTCTATCACTTGCCTGTTTATATATATGTATCATATATTTTGCATTGGTCTTTAATGCAGGTTTGCAAGTACCAGACATCGACTCCACCTGGCTTCATAGGTCTGAGCATGTCTTTATCTCAATGGCAAGTTGTCAGAGATGACATAGTTTCCCTCACACACTCTAGGTCTAAGATGTGTACCTTTCCGGTTGCGCCACGACGCAAGTTGTGGTTATGGTCTTGTCTCAAGTTCATTCCCTTGGCGTAAGTGGTTTAGAGTCCATTTTTATGTGATGAATGTGTGATTGTTTAATTATTAGATTGTAAGTACTTATTGATTAATTGATTTAATCATGGTGTATTTCTAATCATCAATTATCTATTTATTGATAGTTATTTATGATTGGTGAGATTTAATTATTTTAATGATTGGTTTATTTATCATTTGATGGTTTATCCATTATGTAATTATTATTTATTTGTATTGTTTTATTATTGAGTATTTATTTATTTACTTGAGAATTATCAATTATTAGATAATATTTATTATTTTGATTTATTGATGAGCAATCTATTTATATTTATTTATTTGTTGTTGTTGAGCTTTATTTAATTATTAATTATTATTGATTTTTTAATTTATTGACTTTATCAATTTATTTATTATTATTGGTGATTTGATTTTATATTTTTAATTGGGTTCCTATTTCTAAGGCTTTATGCTTTTAATTTATTAATTGATTATATTAAGTTATGAATCATTATTTAATGTATTATTATAAATTGATATTGTCAGCAATAGCAAAATGAATATATTTACCTACCCTTGCATATGATTGGTGAAATTTTAATTGGTAGGTAAATTATAATGAGGAATAATATATGCCTCAAAACTATACAAGATAGGTAAATAATATAGTTTTTGGATTATTTTCATTGGTCAGCTTGCAATATGGTTTTTGGTTTTAATTTGTGTATTTATTCAACTTCCTGTGCATTCACGGGGGTTGGGAATTTAATTCATGAGATTGAAGATTTAGATTTTGGGAGATTTGCATTGAATTTGGATTCAAATTTTGTTGAAGGTTTTTGCTGGATTTGGATTGTGCTTCTAGTTTTCTCCTTGCTTCATCTTTTTCCAAGTTGCTTTTGTTGTCGGAACTCTGCATTTTGATTTCGGAAAGATTGTATGCATTGTCTGGAAAATATTATCTGGGGGAAATGGTTTCATGAATTGCAATAGTTTAATTGTTATTTGGTAGTGTATTGTTTTGGGGGAAATCTGCTTTTCATTGATCCTATTTTTTGCAAATTGCATTGTCGGGAGCTCATTGTGTATTCTTTGTGTTGATTTTTCTTTTGGTTTTGAGAAAGTGTTGGATCATGATTTAAATTGCATTTGGTTATTCTCTTGAGTAGATTGCAAAATCTTCCTTGGTTTGAGCTTGCTTTGGTGTCTTATTCCTATTGTGCGGATGAGTATTCTTTGTGATTGCACTGGGAATGTGCATGACACATGCAACCACTTGCATTGGCTGCAATTTTTCCCTATCTATCTTTCTTGAGTCCCCTTTGGGTGTATGCAACTTTTTTATACTCTCTTTTGATCAGTTTGGCTCCCTAAACCTTAGTTTTGGCTCAGTGGGAGTAGATCTTCTTATTGCAACATTTTGCAGAGATTATGTACTTGTTATGTTTGATTTATTTGTCAGCAATTGGATGTCTCAGACCTTATGTATGCATTATGAGGGTCATTTGGGACCCCTAAGCCTTCTTGAGACCCCTTCTTAGCCTTATGTCTTAGTATTGTGCAGTTTTCTGCTATTCTCCCAAAAACACTATGAAATCACCCAAAAACGTTGTGAATTGGACTAGGAGAAATACCACACAAACCAAGGGTGTCAACCTATACCCTAGAAGCACCATTGTTTGTACCAACAGTGCTGAGAAACATACCAGCTGTGCAAGGGTCCTGATTTGCATATGAAAGCCAATTGACCAAAAATGACATCCCAGAGGCAAGAAACACTATGGTATGAACCAAAAATGCCATTGTAAGTTCAAAAAATGATAGCATACATACAAGGGGTGCCAATCTATGAACCAAATGTGCTAAACTCTCTCGAGGGTCTCTGAAAGTCAGTTTTAGCTTATTTGAGTGCATTTTTGGATTGTGTGATTACTCTAGAGGCTTGTGCAATATGTATTTACATTATCAAAGTTTATTATGATGTAATTTTTATCTCTTATTATATTTCATTTTCTCCGATAAGAGGGTTCATGCCTTTCCATTGAGGTGTTTCCTATGTGATTTGATGCTCCAATGAGAGGGAGAATGCCTCGTTGTTAAGGGATTGATTATATGACTCCAATGAGATGTTTTATGCCTCATTGTTGAGGATTTGATCTTATTTGTATCTCTTTTATATTTTTCATCATGATTGGATTATCTTTGATGTTGCATTTGTGAAGGCCTCCTTCTTTGAGTTTGATTCATGAGTCCTTTTTGCTTAGTTTGTGCTCAGTTTGTTGTGATTGTTGTTGTATCTTATTTGGGCCTTCATGATGATGTTATGTGTTCATTTGATATATATTTTCACCCTATGGTAATGGTCCATGGTAGAGAGAGTGAGCTCTTGCATGTGTGGACCAAGGTCTTGAGCATTAGGGCTCTAGGAGGGGGTCTAGACTTGTTGGAACCAAATGAAGAGTTTATTGTAATTGCAAGTGATGAATTAAACAATTGATTAGTGGGTTTGGGCATTTAGGAATTTACTAAAGAAGATAATAATTGACTATGAGCCCCTCCTCATAGCCTTAGAAGCGTGCGCGTTCGGGATGAGCTTGGAAAGACTGTTGTAGTGGTAAACTGGTCTCCCTTTAATGGCTCCAAGATTGAGATGACTCCACATGTCTATCATGGTGAGTCTTGTCTCCTTCTATTGTAAAGATAGCATGTGATGACACTCTTTCCTTAGATGTGTCCATTGTCCATATGCCTTTCTTTATTGTTTTTTTCAGCCTTGTGTTGTCTTTTTGTGTTGTGATATCTTGTTAAAGTCTTTTTGAGTCTTGATGTATCCTTTGGTTGATAGGTGTCAGATTAGGTCATGAGTATGAGTTGGAACCTTTATCATCTCCTAGCACGGGGGGTGGTTCCTTGATTGGTTCTACATGGTCGGGTGGTTGAATGCCTTCTTCCATTGGGATACTTTTCATGGTGTAGCGTCCATGGATTGGATTCTTCTTGTGATTGTACTTCAGAGCCGATTCCTATGTTCTTGGAAGAGAAGACGTTATATTATAAATGAATTGCATATGTATAAGAGATGCAGATGATGCATTCATGAATAAGCTTTACCATGTATTTGAAAAGAATTTGTAATAGGACTTGATTTTGAGACTAGAGAAAGTACTTGGATTATTCTTTGATGTATCAGTTGTTCATTATGTAATGTAAGATAGGAAATCTATGTGAAATAAAATTATTTATATGTATTTAAGTTGCAATGCATTTATGAGATGGTTTGGTATCATATTATGTTGTAGAGTGAATAATAGGAAGAATGGAATAGGTAGCATCGATCTTTACTTGAGTAACTAGGGGATCATTGATATCAATTGGATAAATGAGTGGTGAGATGTTTCTATTAGAGTTTATTATGTGATATGGATGTATGAGTTCTATATGGAAATGAAATGGAGTAGCTTGTATACATTTGTGTTGCATTTTCATTGAGAGTTGGTATCTTGCTACGTTGTCTAATGAAATGAATATTGGAAACAATAGTGATAGTTGCTTGAGTCCTAAGTGAAATGGTTAAGTAAATCTAAGATGCATTATGATAAAGGAAGTAATATTATGTGTGTATGTAATTCATAATATTAAGAATTTAGGATGTGATGTAGCAAGAGAGACTATGTGCTTGTTCTATGTACCCCTATGTATTAGGTCTTGATGAAATGAAAACAATGGTCTTGTAATAAAATGATGCATTAATCTTGGGTTCACATTAAAGAAATGTTCATTATGTTGGGATTGAGATACTATGTTAATGAAATGTTTGGGATATGTTTATAGTATTAATTATGATTCTTGAAATTGTTAGTAGCATGGTATCCTAGTTGGAAGGTGATAAGTATTTGCTATTGTTAGAGTTTTCTTTTATTAGATAATAATTATTTATTTAATTATTAGTCTATTATACTCTATGCTTAAGCTAAACTTAGGAACCTTATAATTCTTTAGTGTTTTCACCTTTAGGGTTTTGAGTATCCTTTTATAAGGATTCTCTCTTTGTATTTTCATAACAACTATAATTATTAAATTGCATTCTTGTTGCACAATCAATATGACTCATCTTTTCTGGATCTCTGAATTTTGGCCTCCATAGCTTTTTTGCTTCTCTCTTTTTGTGAAAGGTTTGCATTCAGGTGATCTTTGGGAGCTGTAGAGTTGATTTTCCCTCAACTCCAATATCGTATCAAAACTCCAGATCTGCATGTCCCTGTTCTCTTCATGAGATATTTTGGGCCTTGTTCTTCAGATCTGTGTATTTGGGGGTTTGTGCAGTTGTTTTTTTTTCATTTCTTGGGGTAGCTGATTTTTTCTGGGGGTAGTTATTTTTTGCTTTATGCCATCTTTTTGAACCCATCTTGATTCCCCAGTTTTGTCTTCAATCTTCTATAAATTCATCAATCTTTTTCATAATTTGGACCACAAATTTTTGAATATCTTTGCAATTACGCTGTCAGACTTTCATTACAGGTGAACAATATATTGAGAGCAACATCTGACTTGCATTTGAAGAGAAAGAAAGACAAGGGAAGTGAGGTGAACAAATTGAGACTAGGTTTGCATAAAGGTTTTTAGTTTCAATTCTTGTTTGCACTTTCATTGATTTTCATTAAAGTTAATCTATTTTAATTAAGCTTTTTTAGTAGCTTAGATACATATTTTGATTTCCCTTTTTCTGATGACACAATACACATTACATTTTTAAACATCATACAATTACAATCCAAATCATATGTATTCTTGGAGATCTAACCAAATCATAGCTGAAAATAAGTTCTATAATTATTTTTAAATTATCCTTAAATTATAAACCCCTACTCATTTGTGAAGATATAAACATGAAAGCTAAAAATAAGCTCTTTAGTAGTTCACAATTTTCTCTGTGTCACCTACAAATTATCATAACAAAATTTATACACATTCATTAAGGATCAAACATTCAACAACTAGAAATTAGCTTCATAATTGTTGGCATTGTACACATTCCTTTATGCCTTGCAAACATTAAAAACCTACATCCAATCCCCATTCTTTCTTTAAACCTTGCTAAGAAAATTAAGTAAAAATTAGAAAGAAAAAATTCTTGTGGTTTTCAATTGCTTATGTGCAAAACTTGTACTTAAGTGCTTAAAAACTAAATAAGCATAACAACTTTATTAAATATAATAAAACTTCAACAAATAGTGAAGAGATCTTGTAGGATGGCCAATATGCAAAAATTATGGATAACAATTCAAAATTGAGTTATAGATATGCTCTTCAGAAATCAAAAGAAATGCTTACCATCACACAAATGGAAGTGGTTTCTCCACCCAAAAATACTTTTAAAACTCGTGGTGGCTATAGCAAAAATAACTAGAGAACCTACTACAAGATAAGAGAATGACCAATCAAGAACATAAAAATTCAGAGGACCTATGAAGCATTCACTTTTAAAAAGAAAGTAAAAAATGATGGTAATTGCTAGGGCCTTCAAAGATATTTTCAAGACATGGCTACTACAAGAGATGTACCTAAAATTATACATGCAAAATTAAGAGTTGGCCTCACTAGGTAGAATATCATCACCTACCTACAACTAGCATAATTAAAATTATCATATCATTCATATGATTAAATTTTATGAATCTGAAAACATCTATCACAAATTGTACCTCTCCTTCGAAGAAAGAGAGTATGCCTTTCCTTATTTGAGACCAAATCATTGTAAAGCTGGAATAGGTATCAATGCATCTAAATCAAAGTATAAATATAATCATATAGAAAATTTATGATTTGGTAATTAAATATTTGTTAAATTAGAGAATTCATTATGTGTATCACACTAATGATAACAACTAAAATATTTGTCAAATTAGAGATTTCATTATGTGCATCACAGTATTTATCAATACTATCACCAATCATATTCTGGCTGACCTTGAAACATCTTGCTATGGCTTGTGAATTTGTGATAGGAAAACATTAACTCATAGTCAATAAAAATTGGTACATCATCATTTACCAATCACATGGTCAAACATCAACTAAAAATGCGACAACCTTCATCAAGGCATGATTTAGGAGTATTTCTTTTTAGAAAGAATTTATTATTATGAAAGAGAAAAAAATCAACACCCCACTTGAATTAATTATTAATTAGACAATCAATAAGGATTTTTATTATCCTTAGATTGACTTGTTATGTAGAATTTTCAATTAAATTCCAATAAAGATTATATTGAGTAAAAAATGATACCCTTTATGACAAGGATACTTCAAAATATCAAAAATATAGGGTTAAACAAAAACAATTCATTAGTTTAAAAGGTAAGCACTACAATGTCCCAATTATCTTATTCATATACTTCATGGTTATATGTATTATTAAAATATAATGTCTTGTGAAATCATTATTGGACCAATAAAATGCATAAGGAAAGGGGAAAATAACAAGGTAAATAGAATCACTATTATCATGGATTTCATATAATTGCTTCCTTGTTTTAAAATTTATATAAAAAAATCCTTCTAATTTTTTTAACTTGATTGATCCATAAACTTAATTATATTGGTTGAGAGGGGTTGGTGCAAATTGAAAGGGAGCGAAATTTAATTTGTTGGTATTAACATTTGAATGACATATGTAAAATATGGATTAAATATAAATTTGTGCATAAAATGGTGAGCCTTACATATTTCATTTTTACAACTACTTTACTAGAAAGTAGTCGAGGTCTCCTAATACATTACTTGGAAGAAAATGATTCATTTGTTTGAAATAAATATTTTTCACTATGACAAGATGGGAATGTGCATTTCTCTTTTAAAATAAGTTTCTATTTATTTTAGGATTAGAAGTTGTATATTTATATATTATTTATATTATAAGTATGTATATAAGCTAACAACAATATTTAAACATTTGAATAAAAGAGTTGTAAGTGTGTGCAAACTTAACATATTTTTTTATTTTAAAACATAATATTTTGCAATGTATCTTTATTTTCAATGCATTAAATTGTCTTATGTTTCATGGGGAGCTAAGTGTTGACTATTTTTGTTTATATCTTTATGCAATGATAGATAACTATACACATTTTTTGTTTATCAATGAATATGTTATGTTAAATTATAATTATCTCTTTGTTATATATCTATTGATTTGTTATATCTAAATAATAATAAGAATAATATGTTTTATTAATAGATCAAAATATGCCAATTGTTAAAGATGTACTCAAATATTCAATCCTTTTTCATACCAACCCAAAGAATCTTTATTTTTTATATAAGTTTTTCACAAAAAAGACTTATTAATGAGAATAAGAGATTAATAAATTTAATACAATGATTAGAAAACTTTTGGATGTATCTTATTTCTTCTCTCATGCTAGCATATTCATGGTTATATTTAGGTACCTTTCTTTTGCATGCAACGAGCCTTAATCACAACTAGAAAAATTATGATGAATTGGGATAAAAAGTGTTATATCTCTCATACTTTTTATTAGATATAGTAATATCATAGAGTTATATTCCTGATGGTTTCATTAATTAATTTCCCACTATTTAAAAAACTAGAGAATGCTTCAACTAAATAAACAAATCAAGTACAAACCAAAAATTTAAACCATCAAATGATTGAATCAAGGTTTTTAATAATGCTCACAAATTCTATGGGACCATTGGATAAACAACCATAATAATAAGCACAAAATCCCAAACAAGCAAATGAGCCTTACAATACCTAATGATCTCACCTTCCTTTTAGATCTCAAGATTTCTTTACTATGCATATTTATCAAATAATCTAAAAATTTTGTTATCCTTTCTTCTTTAAATAGGGTATTCATGGACCCAACATTCTCAATGTAATTGGCTCTAATATCCATGATCTATGGTGTCATTGCATCTTCACTAGCTCTAATGTGCAGCAATATCATATTATATCTTCCCACTGCTATTTAGGTATTTGTAATCTTTCAATTTCACATCTAAGCTGATGCAAACTACTCCTTCACTAAGCCATTAATATTTTCACTTTCTAATTTATTGTCACTCCTATATAGTTTTAATGTGTGGTCATATGAAGGATTGAATTTCCTGATATAGAATTATCTTTTTCTCCCAAGTATAATATATCCACTATGACAACTTCCTAGAAGAACATCAAGATTGAAACATATGCAAATGCATTAATAACTATATGTGGAAATTCATTTGTGAAGACAATTTTTGCATAAGACTTGTGTATATAAATACATCATTGTGAGAGTTTGAAATATAAGGATCATACATTGATAGGGTATAAAAAGAACAAAATAATTTCTCCTCTCAGATAAATTAGTCATCAATCCTAATCTACTATAATAAGGCATCAACAACAAATGAAGTAGTCTTCATTATTAATTTCATAATTAAAAGTCACCACAAAGGCATATGTTAGTTATAATAATATATATGCTTTTATCAAACATAAACAACATTTTATTATTAACTTGGCATCATTCATTTCCACTACTTACATTAGATTCATCACCACCTCCATCACCTTTTACTATTGTTTACTAAACCTAGTGATGAATACTAAGAGGGGGGGGGGGTGAATTAGTATACCAAAAACCTATGTTCTAAAACACTTAAATAGTCTGAAGATAAATCGGTAAAACAATTTAAAAGACAGACCAGTTATCACACATGCAAACCAAAATGCAAATAAAGCATTCACCCACAAAAGAAATACAACCATAACACAATATATTTGATGTGGAAACCCAAATGGGAAAAACCACGGTGAGATGGAACTCACAAGTCACTATCTACATAATAGAAACTAGACCGGTTAAGGTCTTACAATGTTCTTCACTAGAACAAATCCTGTTAGGAATCTCAATCTCTGTTAGGAGATAAGTCCGATTAAAGACTACCTTGCTAGAGGATTTTAGATTCACAGAGGTGAACCACCTTGTTAGAGGATTTTACAAAAGGCTTTTGGGCCTACCCAATTAAGGGCTACAGACTTGTCAAAGATGTGAGTAATCAACAAGTGTTTGATCTATCTAATAGCACAGACTGCTTGGTTAGATCCAGTATAGCTCACAATTAATGCATTCCAACATTACTTCAATCTTCTCTATCTCTTACTTAGTTACAACTTGATCTTCTTAGATAAGATCACTCTTACAATGACTCATCAACCACCTTAAACCCTAGCACAACATAAACCCTTTCAGCAACATTTTAAAACCATAGACATGATGTCCTTTTAAAGGAATCTGATTTCATGTCGGTCCAATAGGATTACATTACAATTTCCTAGGTTCAATGAATCTAGACATACTTAGTAACACAACATAAGAAGCACCGTCAGTGTGTCGGCACCATCAAACAATCAGTGGATTAGTAACTCATCACAAAATGCCGGTTGGTAACTCATCACAGAGTATTACCGGTTCATACAAAATACCGGTTGTCGGTTTGACAAAAATGAAGACTGGTAAGAGTGTGTTATGCCACTTTGCTCCCACGTACTACTTGAGATCTATGGACCGCTTGGGGTCGACATGCTGCTTCAGGCTGAGAAACACATTCTACAAAATCACCAATAGTCTAAAGACTAGAATACAACATATCGGTTGGAACAGATACTGGTTGAGCTCTAGCTCATACATATAAAGGAGATCTTAATGCAAGTGTGTGTCCATCAATGACAATCACAACATAAACATAAAAAATGCCAACAATCTCCCCCTTTGGCATTGATGGCAACACTTAGAAAAATAAAATTTTGACATCTAAGTGTTTTACAACAAAAACATGCCGTTAGCAAAATTGCTCCCCCTAAGCATATACACTATCCCTTAATCAATACAATGTATAGCAATTTTGCATACAGAGCATAAACATTGAGATATCAAAGCATAAAGCATATAGCAAAATTTTAAAGCCAAATACATCTCCCTATTCTTCTCCAAAATAGATAGAGTATTGCTCCCCCTTTGCCAACAATGACAAAGTACCGCTGAACAACCCTGTTTCCATATTAAAAAGAATAAAAGTTTATGACAAGAAGGAATAATACTTGTCAAAAACCGATTTATAGTCCTACAAAAATTGTTTCATTGATAGAGACCAGGACTCAAGTTGGGAGGTGGCCACTTCTTTCTCTGTTTGCATCTAGGATACCTATTCTTCCATGGCATCAACTGTGCTCATCTCCTGTGTAACTGTCAAGGAATCCAGGTTCAGATAACACTTCTGAAGAATCTGCAAACGTGGAAGTAAAACTAGTTGTAGCTCCTACAAATCTCTAGACCGTGTACTGATCTCTTGCTCCATTTTGGCTGATTGAACCTGAAACCGGTGAACGGTTTGCCCATAAGTTGCAAAGGAATCATAAGGTGGCTTAAATGTGCTTAAGTAACATTGTAAGTCCATTTGAAACTTTTGCTTCTAGGCTAGCACATCATCATAGAATAGATGGGGTTGACAGATTTTGCTTAGTAGTAGGTTTCCCTCATCCAAAGCGTCCCTTATATCCTTTTGGTCTTTCAGCAGTTCAGACTGGAGTTCATTCAACTTCTTCACTAGAGCAATCTTAAGAGCCTTTTGATGCTCTTTCTTGACATTTGCCTCAGCTACTTCTTTCAAGCTCTGCACTTGATCATCCACTACAGTACATAGTAGCTTAAGCTGTGCTAGTGATGATTCAGTGTTGGAAAGATTGGTTCCAAGGATCAAACTAGTAAGGGTGTCTATAGCCGCTTGAATTATATCTTGCTCCTTTTTCCTTCGAATGATTGCAAGATGCTCTTGAGAAACCTTGATGCTCTGCATTAGCTTTGATTCACTTGCAGACTGGAGATATCAGCCGGTTTGGCTTGACTCTCAGTTGCCTTCGGAGTCTCCGTCTGTGTGCTCTTCATCATTTTCATTGCCTTGTCTGCTTTGCTTTTCTCCACTACCTTGTCTTCTTCTTCCTTCTTCTTTTTCTCTACTTCCTTCTTTTTTGTTCCTTGTCTTCTTCTTATTTCTTTCTCCTCTCAGCTTCCTTCCTCTTCTCCTCTTCTTTCTCTTCCTCTTCCTTCTTCTTCTTTTCTTCTTCCTTCCACTTTTCCTTTTCTTTATCCTCCTCTTCCTTCTCCTTCTTTTCCTCTTCCTTCTTCTTCCTCTCTTCATCTTTTCTTTTCTCCTCTTCCTCTTTCTGCTTTTTCTCATCTTCATACCTCTTCTTCTTCTCTGCTTGTTCCTCAGTCGCTTCCTATCTATCCTCAGTTTGCTCACTACCCTGTTCGGCCTGTTGCACCTATTCTGTTCCCTCAGAAGGTATGTCTTGAGTGACATCTTCTATGTCCAGGGAATCGACATCAATATTGTCAATTGGTTCTTCAACCAGGTTTCCTTCTTCATCAAAAACTTCATCCGGTTTGGATATAACCGGTTCTTCTTCTGCTTGCTGATTGGAAAGTTGTGCTTTGTGACCTTGGATAGCATGATTCATATGCTGATGAGTGTCTTTTTCAACATCATCAATTCTTCCCTCTAACAACCAGAGTCTTCTTCTCCTTGTGAAGAAGAGTCCTTTATTTTGGTCCAAATAATCGAACAATTCTATGTTTGAGAGGTTGGGAAAGTATTGTGCAAAGACTTTTTCCCTAATCTCCTATTCTTTTTCAATGGCAATGCGCCATTTATTATCTAATGCCTTATATAATGAATCTAGTGTCTAAGATTTAATCTCTGATGGTGACCAGTCATTCTTACACAAATAAATAATAATTTCCTGTAGTACTTCCTCTTTCTCCTCATCACTAAAATCATCATAGTAATCTACTAATTCATGAAGTAATTTTCTCCTAATATTTTTTACTGTTCTTTGACAATGTGTCAAAGGTTTATATGAGGAGATATCAATATTTACTGGTGCAGACGCTGCCGGTTTGTTCTTCTTCATCTTCTTCATCTGTCTGGCCTTCTTTGGTATTTCATCAGACTCAGTCTCTTCAGAGTCTGGTTCATTTGACTTAGTCTTCCTCTTTCTTTCAAAGACTTTTGTCGGTGCCACTTATGGTTTCTTCTTTGCAGCTGACCACTTAGTCACTCTTGGAGTTGCAGTAGTAGCCAGTGTCAATGCTGCAGGCACTACCTTTGCCTTCTTTGCTGCCGATTCTTTTCTTTTCTTAACAGAGGGTTCCTCGGTCGATGCAATCCTTTCCAGATAGGTTCTGATCCTCTTTGCCTTGAGATCAAGAGGTGAGGCAATAAGGGTTGAGGCATACCCTTCCAGCATATCGTACATCACCTCATAGCCCATTGGCTCCACTTCTTCCATTCTAGGCTCAACAACCTCCATTAGGCATTTGTCCACCTGGATGGTGAAACAGATGTCATCTTCATATTTCTTGACGATGTCACCTGAGATCCTCATCCTTTGGCAGATCTTCCATCTAAACTCATCAAAATATTTGTTCAGCACATCAGGGTAACCGATTCCGATTGCTTGGATGCTTTCCTTGATCTGCTTGGTTACCGATTGGTCAGGAGACCACTGGACATCTCCTACTCCAAGAAAGTAGCCTTGGAAATAGAAGAACAACCCAACCAATAGTTGTCTGAACTTGAATCTCAGTGCATTATCCTATTTGATCGACTTCAAATTAGACATAAGTTGCCTCTATATACCGGTGCACAAGTCAAATGATGCATCCTCTTTAATCATCCAGTAAGCAGCATTTACCGCTGCAGCAGATACAGAGTTAATTCTACTGGCAAAGAATGTTCTGTAGCTTATCACCATGCAGGCATACTTAACAAGATCATCCTTCATGGAGTTCACTATCATGCCTCGTGAATCACTTGTTGAATCGGTGAGCTTGGCTATTTCAGTTTTGCTTACCATTCCTAGGGCTGGCACTTCCCCTGTGTTGCAGAAACTGGTGACTGCATGAATTGCCTGAGGCATAATATGATGCGTCCTCTCCAGGTACATCTTGTCACCATGGACTCTGCTCAAAATTATCCTAATATGATCCTCTGTAAAGTCTTCCAGAAAATATACTGCATTATGGAGTTTCTTCTTCTCTAAGATACCATATTCCGGTTTTATTTTCTTATCCTTTCCACAAAACAGACCTAGTTGAGAGTGGATGGCTAGAGACCCTAGGTCTTCAATCTTGAAATCAATATAATTAGAAATTCCCTCTTCCACTATCACTCTAGCCGGAACTTGTGATAGGGCATTATACTTTGACTTCCTTTGAATGAAACTTTCAGACTCAATGGATGTACTAGAACTGGTATGAGATGCAGAAGCCATTGTAGGATATTTTAAGAACTCAAAGAATACCTTTAAAACACAAATTTAGGGCTTTCTGATTCTCCTTCACTCCACACTCCGTCGGTTTCCAAATCACCGCTTTGTGTTCTCCACTTGACCATTTGCAAAATGAATTTGAATCTCCTTCAAGACTTGTCAATTTCTTGAAATCTCAGCTCAAATCACCTTCTCTTCGCTGTGCACTTTGAAAAACTTTTCTTTGCTCGAAAACACATAGTGAGAAATGATTTGAAATATGCTTTTATACATGTCTCTCACCTACCGCCATTAATGCTCCTCTATTAGGGCGTAAACCCTAATTTGCCTTTTTACCATTTTTGATCTTCTGCCAAGTGACAGGTATCGCATACCGGTTAAGGTCTTTTACCGGTGTAAACCGGGGGTTTGAAAACATTTTGCCATTTTTTCTCCCTAAGCCTTTTGAGGCTTAGTTTGTCGGTTCTGATATTTCCACACTAGGTGCAGAAATCGGTTCCTCTTCCAACATTGTTGGTTTCTTACTCTAGGTTTTGTTCATGTCTGCTTGAACTATTTCAACATCAATTTCTCCTTCCTGAGTGACTGGTATATCATTAGATATACTCTTTCTGCTTCTGCAGAATCTTGCAATGTGACCCAGTTTGTTGCAATGGTAGCAAACCAATCCAGGTGCTCTCCAAGGTCCATTGTTCATGTTTCCATTCTTCCTTCTACATGTTGCAGCAGTGTGACCATGACCATGATAAATCCAACAGTTTTCTCTCCATCTAGTTGCCGCTTGATGGCCACCACTTCTTGATTGATGATTGAAGACATTAAACCCGTTGCAGTTCCAGTTCACAAAAGGTTCAGAACCAACTCCTTGGGTCCTCTGAGGATATATTTCGGTGTTGTTAATGACAGACCTGCATTCAAATGCTCTATGCCCAAACTTGTTGAATGCATAACAATGACTGTTGAACTTATTGGATCTAGGTATATTGTTAATAAAGTAAGGAAAATTATTGTAGGCTTTGCTCCTACATACATTGGCAGTGTGTCCTTCTTTAAGACAGTTAAAGCAAACAGGTTTGAATTTTTTCTTACCTTTTCCTTTGAATGTTGGTTGCTTCTTTGATGCTTTAGCATTTGTTCCTAAGGATTCTCCTTCCTCATGTCCAGAGAAACCAAGTCCATTGGTATTCTTTACTGGTCTAGATGACTCAAGCTTTTACTCTAGCTTGATAGTACTTTTGTTGAACTTAGCAAGTATTTCCTTTGACTCAGAGAGTTCTTTGGAAATAGCAGTATTGGTCTCCATTAGGCTTGCATTTTTAGAGATGGCTATGTTCAGTTCATCTTGTACTCCTTCTTTTTCCATTCTACTCTCATGTAGGTGAGCAATTAGTGCACTAATCTCCTGTTTCAACTTGCAGATCTCATGATCTCTGTCCTTCACCAGATCTTCAGCTTTCCTCCTATTCTCAAGCTCTTGACTAAACTGGATAGTCAGTCCTTCCAACTCCTTTCTTAGGTTGGAGTTTGATTCATTCAACTTATTTACTTCTGCTATCATGGCTTCCATATCTGCTTCATTTGCAGAACTATTTTCAGATAGCTCCATCAGCTTTTATGCATATTCTCTCCTTTTTGCTTGAGATGCCTTGTATTTGACCATAAGATCATCATAGGCTTGCTTAGACTGAGTGAGCCATTGAGTAAGTTCCCTCAAGGTGTACTCCCCCATATCTCTTTCGAAGTGGTTAAACTTATAGAAAGGTAGGCTCTGATACCAATTGATGAATACTAAGAGGGGGGGTGAATTAGTATACTAAAAACTTTTGTTCTAAAACACTTAAACAATCTGAAGATAAATCGGTAAAATAGTTTAACAGATAGACCGGTTATCACACATGCAAACCAAAATGCAAATAAAGCATTCACCACAAAAGCAATACAACCATAACACAAGATATTTGACGTGGAAACCCAAATGGGAAAAACCACAGTGAGATGGAACTCACAAGTCACTATCTGTTGAATAGAAACCAAACTAGTTAAGGTCTTACAATGTTCTTCACCAGAACAGATCCTATTAGGAATCTCAATCTCTGTTAGGAGATAGGTCTGATTAAAGACTACCTTGCTAGAGGATTTTAGATTCACAGAGGTGAACCACCTTGTTAGAGGATTTTACAAAAGGCTTTTGGGCCTACCCAGTTAAGGGCTACAGACTTGTCAAAGATGTGAGTAATCAACAAGTGTTTGATCTATCTAATAGCACAGACTACTTGGTTAGATCCAGTATAGCTCATAGTTAATGCATTCCAACATTACTTCAATCTTCTCTGTCTCTCACTCAGTTACAACTTGATCTTCTCAGATAAGATCGCTCTTACAATAACTCATTAACCACCTTAAACCCTAGCACAACATAAACACTTTCAGCAACTTTTTAAAACCCTAGACATGATGTCCTTTTAAAGGAATCTGATTTCATGTCGGTCCAATAGGATTACATTACAATTTCCTAGGTTCAATGAATCTAGACATACTTAGTAACATGACACAAGAAGCACCGTCAGTGTGTCAGCACCATCAAACAATCGGTTGATTAGTAACTCCTCATAAAATGCCAGTTGGTAACTCATCACAGAGTATTACCGATTCATACAAAATACCGGTTGCTGGTTTAACAAAAATGAAGACTGGTAAGAGTGTGTTATGCTGCTTTACTCCCATGTACCGCTTGAGATCTACGGACCGCTTGGGGTCGACATGCCGCTTCAGGCCAGGAAACACATTCTAAAAAATCACCAATAGTCTAAAGATTAGAATACAACATACCGGTTGAGCTCTAGCTCATACATATAAAGGGGATCTCAATGCAAGTGTGTGTCCATCAATGACAATCACAGCATAAACATCAAAAATGCCAACAATCTCCCCCTTTGGCATTGATGGCAACACTTAGAAAAATAAAATTTTGACATCTAAGTGTTTTACAACAAAAACATGCCATTAGCAAAATTGCTCCCCCTAAGCATATACACTATCCCTTAATCAATACAATGTATAGTAATTTTGCATACAGAGCATAAACATTGAGATATCAGAGCATAAAGCATATAGCAAAATTTTAAAGCCAGATACATCTCCCTATTCTTCTCCAAAATAGATAGACTACTTCTCCCCCTTTGCCAACAATGACAAAGTACTACTGAACAACCCTGTTTCCATATTAAAAAGAATAAAAGTTTATGACTACAAGGAATAATACTTGTCAAAAACTGATTTATAGTCCTGCAAAAATTGTTTCATTGATAGAGACCAAGACTCAAGTAGGGAGGTGGCCACTTCTTTCTATGTTTGCATCTGGGATACCTGTTCTTCCATGGCATCAATTGTGCTCATCTCCTGCATGACTGTCAAGGCATCTAGGTTTAGATAACACTTCTGAAGAATTTGTAGACGTGGAAGTAAAACCAGTTGTAGCTCCTACAAATCTCTAGACCGTGTACTGATCTCTTGCTCCATTTTGGCTGACTGAACCTGAAACCGGTGAACGGTTTGCCCATAAGTTGCAAAGGAATCATAAGGTGGCTTAAATGTGCTTAAGTAAGACTGTAAGTCCGTTTGAAGCTTTTTCTTCTTGGCTAGCACATCATCATAGAATAGATGGGGTTGACAGATTTTTCTTAGTACCAGGTTTCCCTCATCCAAAGCGTCCCTTATATCCTTTTGGTCTTTCAGCAGTTTAGACCGGAGTTCATTCAACTTCTTCACCAGAGCAATGTTAAGAGGCTTTTGATGCTCTTTCTTGATATTTACCTTAGCTGCTTCTTTCAGGCTTTGCACTTGATCATCCACTATAGTACATAGTAGCTTAACCTGTGCTAGTGATGATTCAATGTTGGGAAGATTGGTACCGGAGATCAAACTGGTAAGGGTGTCTATAGTCGCTTGAATTATATCTTGCTCCTTTTTCCTTCTAATGATTTCAAGGTGCTCTTGAGCAACCTTGATGCTTTGCATTAGTTCCAATTCACTTGTAGACTGGAGATCGATAGGACTGGAGGTATCAGCTGGTTTGGCTTGACTCCCGGTTGCCTTTAGAGTCTTTGTCTGTGTGCTCTTCACCGCTTCCGCTGCCTTGTCCGCTTTTCTTTTCTCTATTCCCTTGTCTTCTTCTTCCTTCTTCTTTTCTTGTTCCTTGTCTTCTTCTTATTTCTTTTTCCTCTCAGCTTCCTTCCTCTTCTCTTCTTCTTTCTATTCCTCTTCCTTCTTCTTTTCTTCTTCCTTCCGCTTTTCCTTTTTTTTATCCTCCTCTTCCTTCTTCTTCTTTTCCTCTTCCTTCTTCCTCTTCTCTTCATCTTTTCTTTTCTCCTCTTCCTCTTTCTTTCTTTTCTCATCTTCATCCCTCTTCTTCTTCTCTACCTGTTCCTCAACCACTTCCTATCTATCCTCGACTTGCTCACTGCCCTATTTGGCCTATTGCACCTGTTATGTTCCCTCAAAAGGTATGCCTAAGTGACATCTTCTATGTCTAGGGCATCGACATCAATAGTGTCGATTGGTTCTTCAACCGGGTTGGATATAACTTGTTCTTCTTCTGCTTGTCAGTTGGCCAGTCGTGCTTTGTGAGCTTGGATAGCATGATTCATATGCTGATGAGTGTCTTTTTCAACATCATCAATTCTTCCCTCTAACAGCCAAAGTTTTCTTCTCCTTGTGAAGAAGAGTCCTTTATTTTGGTCAAAAACATCAAATAATTCTGAGTTTGAGAAGTCGGGAAAGTATTGTGCAAAGACTTTTTCCCTAGTCTCCTATTCTTTTTCAATGGCAATGTGCCATTTATTATCTAATGCCTTATATAATGAATCTGGTGTCTGAGATTTAATCTTTGATGGTGACTAGTCATTCTTACACAAAGAAATAATAATTTCCTGTAGTACTTCCAATTTCTCCTCATCACTAAAATCATCATAGTAATCTACTAAATCATAAAGTAATTTTCTCCTAATATTCTTTACTATTCTTTGACAATGTGTCAAAGGTTTATATGAGGAGATATCAATATTTACTGGTGCAGACACTGCCAATTCATTCTTCTTCATCTGTCTGGCCTTCTTTGGTATTTCATCAGACTCAGTCTCTTCAGAGTCCAGTTCATTTGACTTA
The DNA here is from genome assembly GCF_030272615.1 of Cryptomeria japonica. NCBI lineage: Eukaryota > Viridiplantae > Streptophyta > Pinopsida > Cupressales > Cupressaceae > Cryptomeria > Cryptomeria japonica. The sequence continues at coordinate 124,992,815 of NC_081414.1, forward strand.
GTCTTCCTCTTTCTTTCAAAGACTTTTGTCGGTGCCACTTCTGGTTACTTCTCTGCAAGTGACCACTTAGTCACCCTTGGAGTTGCAATAGTAGCTGGTGCCGATGCTGCAGGCACTGCCTTTGCCTTCTTTGCTACCAGTTCTTTTCCTTTCTTAACAGAGGGTTCCTCAGCCGGTGCAATCCTTTCCAGATAGGTTCCGGTCCTCTTTGCCTTGGGATCAAGAGGTGAGGCAACAAGGGTTGAGGCATAGCCTTCCGGTATATTGTACATCACCTCATAGCCCATTGGCTCCACTTCTTCCATTCTAGGCTCAACAGCCTCCATTAGGCATTTGTCCACCTAGATGGTGAAACAAATGTCATCTTCATATTTCTTGATGATGTCACCTAAGATCCTCATCCTTTGGATCATCTTCCATTTGAACTCATCAAAATATTTGTTCAGCACATCAGGGTAACTGATTTTGATTGCTTGAATGCTTTCCTTGATCTGCTTGGTTACCGGTTGGTCAGGAGACCACTAGACATCTCCTACTCTAGGAAAGTAGCCTTGGAAATAGAAGAACAACCCAACCAATAGTTGTCCGAACTTGAATCTCAGTGCATTATCCTGTTTGATCGACTTTAGATTAGACAAGAGTTGCCTCTATATACCAGTGCACAAGTCAAATGATGCATCCTCTTTAATCATTCGGTAAGTGGCATTTATAGCTGCAACAAATACATAGTTAATTCTGCTAGCAGAGAATGTTCTATAGCCTATCACCACGTAGGCATACTTAACAAGATCATCCTTCATGGAATTCACTTTCATGCCTTGTGAATCACTTGTTGAACCAATGAGCTTGGACATTCCAGTTTTGCTTACCGTTCTTAGGGCTAGCACTTCTCCTGTGTTGCAGAAACTGGTGACTGCATGAATTGCCTAAGGCATAATATCATGCGTCCTCTCCAGGTACATCTTGTCACCATGGACTCTGCTCAAAATGATCCTAATATTATCCTCTGTAAAGTCTTCCAGAAAATATACTGCATTATGGAGTTTCTTCTTCTCTAAGATACTATATTCCGGTTTGATTTTCTTGTTCTTTTCATAAAACAGACCTAGTTGAGAGTGGATGGCTAGAGACCCTAGGTCTTCAATCTTGCAATCAATATAATCAAAAATTCCCTCTTCCACTATCACTCCAGTCGGAACTTGTGATAGGGCATTATACTTTGACTTCCTTTGAATGAAACTTTCAGACTCAATGGATGTACTAGAACTGGTATGAGATGCGGAAGCCAATGTAGGATATTTTAAGAACTCAAAAAATACCTTTAAAATGCGAATTTAGGGCTTTCTTATTCTCCTTCACTCCACACTTCGTCAGTTGGCAAATCACCGCTTTGTGTTCTCCACTTGACCGTTTGCAAGCTGAATTTAAATCTCCTTCAAGACTTGTCAATTTCTTGAAATCTCAGCTCAAATCGCCTTTTCTTCGCTATGCACTTTGAAAAACTTTTCTTATCTTGAAAATAGATAGTGAGAAATGATTTGAAATATGCTTTTATACATGTCTCTCACCTACCGCCATTAATGTTCCTCTATTAGGGCGTAAATCATAATTTTCCTTTTTACTGTTTCCGATCTTCTGCCAAGCGACAAGTATCGCATACCAGTTAAGGTCTTTTATTGGTGTAAACCGGGGGTTCAAAAATTTTTTGCCGTTTTCTCCCCCTAAGCCTTTTGAGGCTTAGTTCGCTGGTTCCAATATTTCCACACTAGGTGCAGAAACCGGTTCCTCTTCCAAGATTGTTGGTTTCTTCCTCTAGGTTTTGTTCATGTCCGCTTGAACTATTTCAACATCAATTTCTCCTTCCTGAGTGACTGGTATATCATCAGATATACTCTTTTTGCTTCTGCAGAATCTTGCAATGTGACCCAGTTTGTTGCAGTGGTAGAAAACCAATCCAGGTGCTCTCCAAGGTCCATTGTTCATGTTTCCATTCTTCCTTTTGCATGTTGCAGCAGTGTGACCATGACCATGACAAATCCAACAGTTTTCTCTCCATTTGGTTGCCGCTTGATGGCCACCGCTTCTTGACTGATGATTGAAGACATTAAACCGGTTGTGGTTCTGATTCACAAAAGGTTCAGGACCAACTCCTTGGGTCCTATGAGGATATATTCTGGTGTTGTTCATGACAGACCTGCACTCAGATGCTCTATGCCCAAACTTGTTGCATGCATAACAATGACCGTTGAACTTATTAGATCTAGGTATATTGTTAATAAAGTAAGGAAAATTATTGTAGGCTTTTCTCCTACATACATTGGCAGTGTGTCCTTTAAGATAGTTAAAGAAAACAAGTTTGAATTTTTTCTTACCTTTTCCTTTGAATGTTGGTTGCTTCTTTGATGCTTCAGCATTTGTTCCTAAGGATTCTCCTTCCTCATGTCCAGAGAAACCAAGTCCATTGGTATTCTTTACTAGTCTAGATGACTCAAGCTTTTGCTCTAGCTTGACAGTACTTTTGCTGAACTTAGCAAGTATTTCCTTTGACTCAGAGAGTTCTTTGGAAATAGCAGTATTGATCTCCATTAGGCTTGCATTTTAAGAGATGGCTATGTTCAGTTCATCTTGTACTTCTTCTTTTTCCATTATTCTCTCATGTCGGCAAGCAGTCAGTGCACTAATCTCTTGTTTCAACTCGGAGATCTCATGATCTTTGTCCTTCACCAGATCTTCAGCTTTCCTCCTATTCTCAAGCTCTTGACTAAACTGGATAGTCATTTCTTCGAACTCCTTTCTCAGGTTGGAGTTTGATTCATTCAACTTATTTACTTCTGCTATCATGGCTTCCATATCTACTTCATTTGCAGAACTATTTTCAAATAGCTCCATCAACTTTTATGTGTGTTCTCTCCTTTTTGCTTGAGATGCCTTGTATTTGACCATAAGATCATCATAGGCTTGCTTAGACTGAGTGAGCCATTGAGTAAGTTCCCTCAAGGTGTATTCCCCCATATCTCTTTCAAAGTGGTTAAACTTATAGAAAGGTAGGCTCTGATACCAATTGATGAATACCAAGAGGGGGGTGAATTAGTATACCAAAAACCTCTGTTCTAAAACACTTAAACAGTCTGAAGATAAATCGGTAAAACAGTTTAACAGACAGACCGGTTATCACACATGCAAACCAAAATGCAAATAAAGCATTCACCCACAAAAGCAATACAACCATAACACAAGATATTTGACGTGGAAACCCAAATGGGAAAAACCACGATGAGATGGAACTCACAAGTCACTATTTGCAGAATAGAAACCAAACCGGTTAAGGTTAGACCAGTTAAGGTCTTACAATGTTCTTCACCAAAACAAATCCTATTAGGAATCTCAATCTTTGTTAGGAGATAAGTCTAATTAGAGACTACCTTTCTAGAGGATTTTAGATTCACAGAGGTGAACCACCTTGTTAGAGGATTTTACAAAAGGCTTTTGGGCCTACCCGGTTAAGGGCTACAGACTTGTCAAAGATGTGAGTAATCAACACGTGTTTGATCTAGCTAATAGCACAGACTGCTTGGTTAGATCTAGTATAGCTCATAGTTAATGCATTCCAGCATTACTTCAATCTTCTCTGTCTCTCACTCAGTTACAACTTGATCTTCTCAGATAAGATCGCTCTTACAATAACTCATCAACCACCTTAAACCCTAGCACAACATAAACCCTTTTAGCAACTTTTTAAAACCCTAGACATGATGTCCTTTTAAAGGAATCTGATTTCATGTCGGTCCAATAGGATTACATTACAATTTCCTAGGTTCAATGAATCTAGACATACTTAGTAATACGACACAAGAAACACTGTTAGTGTGTCAGCACCGTCAAACAATCAGTGGATTAGTAACTCATCACAAAATGCTAGTTGGTAACCCATCACGGAGTATTACCAGTTCATACAAAATACCGGTTGCCAGTTTGACAAAAATGAAGACTGGTAAGAGTGTATTATGCCGCTTTGCTCCCACGTACCGCTTGAGATCTATGAACCGCTTGGGGTCGACATGCCGCTTCAAGCTGGGAAACACATTCTGCAAAATCACCAATAGTCTAAAGACTAGAATACAACATACTGGTTGGAACAGATACCGGTTGAGCTCTAGCTCATAGATATAAAGGGGATCTCAATGCAAGTGTGTGTCCATCAACGACAATCACAACATAAACATAAAAAATGCCATCAAAGTTTCATATCTCAAACTCTCACATAGTAGGCTCCTATTGATTTTATTTAGAACTTCATTATTATCCTTACGCTATATATGTAAATGAGAGGATTTTACTATATTTATCAAAGCATTCTTTCTTCTTGGTATGAAATCGAAACATGATGAGAAAAATTCTCTATATGAACTAAATATTTGGTGTGACCTTATTTATAAGCCATCAATTTATAGACAAATTTAAATGGGTATTGACATGGATATAAAAAATATACCATTACAAAGTACCCATGCACCACTTTGAGGTGTATGTGAATCCCTTAATGATTGTGCACCTCAAGATATGTAACACTCACAAAGATGCATGTAAAGTAATTATTCAAATACAAAAGAATATATAAAGGGGTTTGTATAAAGTCATGGATCCTACAAGATTTCATCATATGTGTTCATTATTTGTCATGCATTCTCCATGGATAGCTATAAAGGAAAAATATGAAGCAATTAGCTTATATAGTACAATTAGTAGCAATACAAAGTAAACCTCAATGTCAACAATCATAAGTTGGAATGGGGTGGCCAAGGGAATCTTGGGCTAACTGGGTGTGGGGGAGTGATTAGGGATGAAAATGGCAGGCTCATTTCAGTGGTGGCATACCCCTTGGGTAACCAGACCAATCGCCTTGTTGAAGCCATTGGGTCCTATCATGCCTTATTTCTAGCCCATCAAATTAATTGCAAAAAAGTCTAGATTGAAGGGGATTTGAACAATACTATTCAATGCCTAGAGGAGAATAATAAGGAATCATGGACTATACAGGGATGGATTAGTTTATCAAAAGAGATTATCCTTTCTTTTGATGAATGTTTTATATCCCATGTTTTTAGGGAATCCAACATGGTGGTGGACTTCTTTGCCAATAACGGGATGACAACTAAGGGGAGGATGACATAGACTTATGAAGACATCTTGCAGGATGATGTCTGGGCTCTTCTTGGATATGATAGCTCACATGGGATATGTGGTATTTTCCCATCACATTGCTAAATGATGGACAGGGCCATTATTACTATTCATTGAAGCTACCATGGCAAGGTTAGAGGAGGTTTTTCTCATTATTGCTCACATGCTTTCTAGGTTATTTGTGAGCTCTTTTGGTTTTTAGCTTTCTTGCACATTCTGCTAAACCACTCTTTTCGTGAGGACTAATAATGCCAAGATGGGAGGAAAAAGAGATCATGTTGAACTTTTAGAATGTGAAGGGCTAAGGGCCAACTTGACTATATGGAGGATTCTAGTAAAGGGGGAATTAACGCCCTAAATTGACAAGTTGCATGGATGGGAATCTAAAGTTACTAATATTTTTGCCAAAGGGTGGAATGAGGGCGAAATTACTCTATCTGGGAGGTTTGTAGTGGTTGATGAGAACTTATTTGCAGAAGTCACTCACTTGTCTACTAAGGGACTCAAGTTCTATAGAGGCAGAAAATACTCTAACCCTACAGTGAAGAAATTTCCCAAAACTGACAAGGAGAGGAAAATGTTGGTCAAGAAAAATAAAATTTGCTATGATGCAGACACTATCAAGCTAATTTGGAGGGATGTGTTGAAGGTGATAATGAAGTATATCACCATGGACGACTGATACTTGAGGGTTTTTGGGCATCATTTTATCTTGCTCAATCATTTCAGAGACCAGGTTAGGGTTTCTTTCCCTTTTGATCTCATGTCTTCCCTTAATGCTAGTATTTCTAAACATAAAGAAAACCCTAGTGTCAATCCTATTCTTCGTGAGGGGTTACTAGTCTTGATTTATGAACATTTTAAAGCCAATTCTGCTAAGCCTAATTCTCCCCTTATTTCCATTTTGGAGGATGAGGACTCGGAAATCCACAGTTCCAATGATCCTAATTGGAACACGGATATGGAGGATGATAGTTTTGTCCCTCCTAAAAAAGGAAAAAACAAATATAAGCCTATCAATCCCCCACCTTCTAGGAAGGGGAAGCTTAAAGAATCAGAGATTGCCTCCCCCAGCTCTGGAACCAAATGTGGCAATAAACTATCTAAGCCTCGCCCTATGTCGAAGGGTAAAACTCTAGCTTCTTAGAATACCTCTCTAGAACATGGTAATCAAGACCCCCCATCTCCCCTGCACTCATTAAATTCTTAACCTTCTATGGACAAGGAAAATAGACCCCATTTTCCTTTCTAGTTGAACCTAGATTCTCACCTTTGAATTTGGACCAAGAGTTTCCCATTGATATTTTGGCCATTGCTAGAAATGGGGCAGTGGATTCTTTCCAGATAATGAAGTGGGCCTTCCATGAGATTAAGAACCTCAATTTAAAATAGAGAGCTATTAATAGTAAGGTAGAAATGCTGGAAACTGGTGGTGAGGGTTCACATGACATACAGGGCACTAAAGGCAGTGAGCTTTGGACGAAGGAAGAAAAATTTCTAGTTGTTGATTGCCTTACCAAAATTGTTGAAGCTTTGGATAATCTTACAAAAGACTATGAGTATAAGATTGAGGCCTTCGAGAAGAAAATGAAAGGCATTAAAGATTCTCTCCATTCTATCTTGTCTCATAGTCACAATGTTATCAAGACCGCGACGGATTGCATGAACACCATGGTAATGATTATGGAAAAGGGCTATCAGGGCAATTTAGTGGTGGAGTTGGATCTGGAGAAAGAAAAAGGCAATGAAGAGTCAACGGGTCCAAGCAAGAGGACTCGGGCCAAATTGAAGAGGAAGGCAAACAAATCCCCACAGGAGATCTGGGGCTCAGAACATGAACCAGCTAGAGGCTGAGGTCACTGAGACCTTGAAGACTTTGGCTTCTAGACTTCTTTCCTCTATCTCTGTTTGGTTTTTTCTTGTTTTTTTTTTTTTCTGGTGTTGGGTTGTTGTTGTTGTCTCTGTTTTTATCTTTTGGTGGCATTTTGTTTAATTGTTATGCTTTTCATGTCTTATCCTAGTTTTGACCTATTGTACTTTAGAGTTTCGGGTCCCTTCAAAACCTAGTTTTTTTGTGATAAAAAACAATCATAAGTTGAAGAGGAGAAATTCCATCTATACGGAAAGTGATAGTGTTCCTCTTCACTAGGTGATAAATGGATTACAAGGTTCATGAAGCATAAGACATGCCATATACTATAGATGAGTTCTTGTGGGAACCTATAGCTATGTACAAAAATCCATATGATATAGTGAAAATAATAGAATATACCTCTTACAATTGGTACCATTTATATAAGATACATGAAATTGTAGGAGAGGTAGAAACAACACTTGAAATGTAAATATACTTGTGTAGCATGTAGGCATGTAAGTCATTTAAGATAATAGTGAGCACAACCAATTACGACTTCAAAATCGAGTTGAATGAAAGTGTATCCCCTCCGTGTGATAATGGCTCCAAAACCCGTATTTTGAGCACAATATCAATCATCAAGAGTGTGATCTAATAAAAAGCTTTATAAAGATTATGGAGAATAGTCGTTGCCTGTGGATACACCTCATTTATATTTGTTTCACATAAGCGTTCATTACAGTAACCAACATATACAATTACCTGCTCATCAGTGGGAATAAATGGAGAGGCATAAGCAATATACACTATAGACCAACTTCTCCTCATTTAAGACTTTCTAATAAAATGCGCTTCCTTCGTGTGTGAAAGCAAAAATTCAATCTTGTAAAATCGTCTGTGCAAATGAAATATAGTTTTAGGCGTAGTTTTGATGGATTGGGCGGGAATGAATTTTGAACTTGGCATGATATTGATGTTTGGGCACTGCTACAGGACAAATACTAACAAACGATGGGATAATACTGCAGGACAAACAGTGCAAGCTACCTTAACAGGGATGTGGCTAATCTGGTTCTAAAATTGTGATGTTGTATGATGCATAATTTTTATGTTATGTAGATAAAAATTGCAGAATAGATACAGAATGGCTGGGAGACTAAGCAGAACAGCTGCAGCCCCTAACCCTCATTGTATAACACAAAAGTTCTTTTAAATATACGATAATACAGATGGGATGTTTTTGGAGCCAGAATAGCTACAGCGCCTTAACAGTGAGAAACAAATCAAAGAAGGGAAACAGAAAAGGCAAGAGAGGAAAAAAAAAAAAGAAAGAAAAGAGAGAAAACAAAAGAAAAGTGACCGGTCAGAGCTCAATGTGTGCAACTTAAGCCAGCCCCATTTCGTGGGTCTGGCGAACACAGTTCAAGCTTGTTCTTTGGAAGAAACTATCCTATGAAGCCTGTGAAACAACATTTCATTGACTATCTAGTACTGGATACCACCTAGCGATTCAATGTATCAGAGTATGGAGTTCATATTTTATGGAAAGAAAACAGACAAACGCAACGTTCTGTTCTCATTTTGCGGCCAAATGAAACAAACCTTTTTTGACTACTTTTTAAAGCCCGGATTCTGCACATTAGTTAATTATTGATATCACAAGCCAAAAGTAAAAGATATAAACAATTTGACGTAAAAGATTCACGTTTAGATTTAAGATTGAGGAGTAGCCGGTGAAGATTGACTGATAGAGACACAGTCCATCCCTAGTGGTGTTTCGCTGGCGACCATTAGAGAAACAAAGGGCCCCATCTCTACGCCATTCTATACTCGTTGATCGCTTCTCCCGAGGTAACCAAAAAAGCTTTCTGGTCAAATATGGAGATCGAGTGGATGCCCACTGCGAAAGTTAACTTATTTATTTCTATTGACTAGGAATCTCATGTATCTCCAGTATAGGTATGTGAACGGACTTGATGATTCGGCCGGCCATACCTGTCTAGTAAGTAGGGTACAGAGCAGTCCTCCATAGCTATTATAGAGGGGTGCTGGGCCATACTATTGTTTACTCACCATTCTTTATGTATATTTGATGGTCACGTTTATTGATTAATTGAAATTTAAAAGTCAAGTTTATTGTGTCTCCCACGAATTTGGGAGAATGAAAATCCCTCAGTTTTTGGCTTTTAGTCAAAAAGGGTTGAAAAGACGAATTTGTAGATAAACCTATAGCAATGAAAAAAAGTATGTTATATTTTGAATTTCAATTAATTAATAAATAAGTCAAATGTACATTTAGTGTGTTCGATAAAAATTATCATGATTATTCGATCAATTAGAATTTGTCTTCAATATGAAGTTTAAAATTGGATGAGGATCTATTCTAGATGCCCTCACCCTTGCCCCCCTATTTTAGTATTAATGGATTTTTAAAAGATACAATGATTTGGCAAACTATATTTAAAATACCTAATTAAATGGTGTAATTGGTACAAGAGAATGTGTATTACATTTACTAATGACCAATTATGTCAAATAACATTTTTATCATTGCTATTCAATTTGTGCTCTTAAAAATCATAAATTGTATTTTTAAGTCTTTAAAATTTGTATGTATTTCGTAAAACACTGCTTGTTTCATGGATATGATAAATTCTTCATTAATCCTTTAACAATTCAAAAATAACCTCTCTATTTTTCTAATTTATGCTACTTGAGGAAGTAATGATTCTTGCACCTAGCATCAAGGATGGAGCGGGAGAAGCAGGTGAATGGGTAGGAGAATCGGGTTTTTGAAATTTTGAATAGTGGAACTGGTTGTGGCGATGCAGGATCTGGGGAATTGTAGGTGGAATCAATGCAAGGACCGAGTGATAAGCAAAGGAAGGAGGAGACAAAAGAGTCTGACCCAAGAAAGAATATTCAGGTAGACCCGGGGGGAAGGGTCTTTCGTCTGATGGCATCTTTCATAGGGGGAACGAAAAGGAAAACCCTGCTCAGGTGGTTTCCCCTGTCCCCAACAATTGTAAAGCTCATATTGATCCTTCTAAAGGATAGGGGGCGTTAAGAAAGTCCAAAATGAGGTGGGGGCCACTGGAAATGATGTCTCCAGACAAAAACCTTGGGTGTCCTTGTTAGGAGTGAAACCTAGTGGAAAATTGATGTTCCCACCAGTCAACAATATCTCTGATCTGGCAAAGGGTAAGTTTGCCATTTTTGTTCTTGATATGGTTATTGATCATAATATTTCCCTAATGAACATAACATTGGTTGGCAAATTTATGGGTCTCAAGCCTAACATAGAAGTTGTTAGGGCCTTTGTCAAAAGAAGGTGGACAACTAATGGCCAGGTTCTTATCTCTACTCTTCCTAAGGGCTATTTCACCTTTGATTTTTCATGCAAGGAGGATATTCAAGCTATAAGAAGTGGAGGCCCTTGGGTTATTGGCAAGTCCTCCTTGGCTCTTAAGAAGTGGACTACAAACTTGGATCTTTCTGACTCCATTTTAAAAAATGTCCCAGTATGGGTTAGACATCTTGGCCTCCCATTGGAATATGGGAATGAAGATGTTTTTAACGGCTTGGCTAACTCTTTTGGAGAACTTCTATCTATAGATCCAACGATGGCGTCTAGGAGGATGTTGGTGTTTGCAAGAATCTATGTTGGTGTATACCAGTATGCAAATTTATCGTCATCTATTGAAATACAATCCAAGCTAGGCACATGGGTTCAAGCTATTGAGTTTGAATCAATCCCTTTTGCGTGCTTTAAATGTAGAAAATTGAGACATTGGGCTAAGAGATGTCCGTTGAATGTTAGTAAGGAGAAAGAGAATCCTCAACCCAAGCCCAAGAAATTTTGGAAAATAAAGAATAAAGGAGATGGTAATGGAAGTGTAACCCATCTGAATGGGGAAAAGGATAGTAAGAGCACTATTAAGCCCTTGGAGGCCTTGGATAAGGGGAATGTCCCAAATAATCAAGTGGACCTGGAAAACCAGGAGCCAGTTATCAATATGCCAATCCTTGATTTAGGTGACAAGGAGCAGGGTGTGATTAGCCTGGAAGACATCCAAATTTAGGAATCTACTATCTCATTCAAGGAAATCACCTAAATGTGGATATAAGGGCACCCTATAATCCTTCAGCTTCAGATGCTAAGGATGCTCTAAGACAAGGTCCAACTAGGAGCCATGTATCTGTGAACTCCTAGGAAATTGTAAAGGATGCATTTGGTAACTCAAGTAAATATCTAGGGGATTCCAATGAGAACTAAGTTCAGAATCATCAAAGAGTTATGGATACCCTACCTTTGTCTCAAAAAGGACTTCCAGATGAAGATTGGGAACCAGGAAAAGAGAACCTTAGTCTTGAAAATTCGAAAAGAGAAGAGGAATATTCTTAGACAAGAAAGGAGAAAATAAAGAACAAACAATAGGAAACTCCGATAAGAGTCTCTACAAGGTCAAGATCTAATGCAAATTGTGGAGCCTCAAAGGGTAGTTAAGGAAGAAGATCCTCGAGATGACATAGGAAGAAGGAAAGCTTTCAGGATATTGTGGACAATTTGCAGAAAACTATACCAGAGATTTTCAAACTGCACTCCCCTAGTAAAATATAAAGATTATGTCTTAGAACATAAGGGGCTTGAATAGCCTCCATAAGCAGGATGTTTTGCATAATTTAGCTAGAGATCGTAGACCAGACATTTTACTAGTTCAAGAATCTAAAATGTCAAAAGGAAATTCAGAAAAGATCAAAAGGTTTAAGTTTTGTGGGGTGCATGGTAATGGTTCTGAGGGAGCGTATGGTGGAATTTGAACCTTTTCGAATTTGAACCTCATTAGAGGAGAACCGCTATTTGAAAATGATAATCATGTGGCCACAAAATTTTCCCATATTAGAGATATTTTTTGTTGGATTCAATCCAACATCTATGCTCCTAATGGTAGAGGCACAAGAAAGCTTTTTTGGCAAGTGCTCATGGCTTTTCACAGAAAGTTCAGTATTGATTGTGATGGGTGATTGTAATACTCTACTCCAGGATAATGAAAAATTTGGAGGCGCTCAGGTGAATCTAGAGACCAAAATGGACCTTTTGGACTTTATTAATTCACAAACACTTACAAACATTGATCTTCAAGGAGCTTCCTACATCTGGTCAAATTGGAGAATAGGTAAAGAGTTGATTCAAGTTAGGTTGGACAAAACTTTAATTTCAGATCAATGCTTAAAATTATTTCTGCTCCTTAAAAGCCCTTTCAAGGATAGGCTCTGGTCACTTTCCTATAATTTTTATGGTGGATCCCATCCAGGCTAAGAGGAATTTTCCTTTTATATTTGAACGCATGTGGCTATCTCACCTTCCAATCTTTGAGGAAGTCAGAAAATGGTGGAATATCTTTGTTTCTGGAATTGCTATGTTTAGGGTTGCCAAAAGGTTAAGGGAGGTGAAAAACAAAGTCAAAAAATGGAATAAAGAAACTTTGGTAACATTTTTGGAATCAAATTAGAGTTACAACTGGAAATTAAGGAGATTCAGGAGAAAATCCAGCTGGAAGGATATATAGCTGATTAAAAATATAAGGAAAATGAGTTGCTTAGGAAGATGCATGACATCATATCCAAGGAAGAATAATTTTGGAAACAAAGATCAAGAGCTTTGTGTCTATCTAATGGGGATAAAAATACCAAATATTTTCACATGACAACACCAAAACATAGAGCATCTAATAGATTCTCTTTTATTGAATACAATGGTAGTAAGTTTGAGAAGGATGAAAACATGAGAAGAAATGTTGTCAATTTCTTTAGCAATCTCCTTAAGATGAATGGTGGTATTAATTGGGAAGTTCAAGATATCTTATTAAAGGCCATCCCTAGACTTGTCAAGGAAGAAGATAATAAAAAGTTTTCCTCTATTTCGTCAAGGGAAGAAATCAAAAGAGTTGTTTTCTCTTTTGAAGGCAATAAGGCTTCGGGACTAGATGGGTTCCCTATGTTCTTTTTTCAATGTTTCTGGGAAATTGTTGCAGATGAAGTGGTGGATGCTATCAAAGAATTTTTTGGCTCCAGATGCCTTCTTAAGGATCTTAATGCTACATTCTTGGTTCTCATCCCTAAACATCCTAGAGCTACGGATTTTGAAGCATTCAATCCTATTAGCCTTTGCAATTCCTTTTACAAAATCATTTCTAAGGTCTTGACCTCTAGATTGTTGAGTATTTTGCCCTCATTAATTTCTCATCAACAAAATGGGTTTGTTCCTGGAAGGTAGATCCTTGATTCCATAATCATGATCCATGATAATGTCCATTCCCTCACAGAATCTAAAACTAAGGGTTTTCTCCTCAAACTGGACATTTTGAAAGCTTATGATTGAGTAGATTGGGCCTTCTTGCTCAAAATCATGAAGGCTTTCAGCTTCAAAAATAGAGTTCTCTAGCTGATTGGTCAACTCATCTCTACGGATACCATCTCTATCATTGTGAATGGATCTCCTTCACATTTCTTTAAGAATTAAAGAGGGCTAAGATAGGTGGATCTCATTTCCCCTATTCTTTTTACAATAATGGTAGAATGTCTTGGTAGAAACTTGCAAAGAATGGTCGAGCAAGGGTCCTTAATGGGTCTGAGCCCTCCTCAACCAATATGGTTTGTACTCATCAACAGTTTGTTGATGATACCATCCTAATGGGGAGATCCACTATTACCAAAGCTAGGAGCTTGAGAAAGGCTCTAGATGATTATGAGCTAGCCTCTGGATAAATGGTGAATAGGCAGAAAAGATCCTTATTTTTCTTCAGCACTCTAGAGCCTAAGCAAGAGAAAATAGCCAGAATTCTTGAATGCAAAATAGAAGCTTTACCCTCTATTTATTTGGGTCTACCTCTGGGTCTTAAGCTCCATGACTCCTTTTGGAATGTGTTGATTCACAGATTTAGTAAAATCCTTTCTAGTTGGAAGGTTGCTCTTCTCAATCAAGTAGGTAAGATTCAACTTCTTAAAGCTACTCTCTAGAATCTCCCAATATATGCTTTGAGTCTCTTTAAAATTCCAAATAAATATGCAAAAGCCATTGAAAAATTCAAAAAATAAAATTAATGGTCTGGAGTGGAGGAAAGGAAAAGATTGTTGCTTATTGGTTGGGATTCGATCTGTAGACCTAAAGAGTCTGGGGGTCTGGGTCTCAAGAGAATTAGAACCATAAACAAGGCCATCCTTGCCAAGCAAATCTGGAGAACCTTTACTACTGATAGTGAATGGAACAATATATTAAAAAGAAAATATTTGGCCAATAGTGGTTCTCTTAAATCCTTCCTTGAGTCCACTAATATTTCGCGTGGGTCAATGCTCTAGAATGATATGCTAAGAGGAAGTAAAATCATTGAAATGGGTATAGGCTGGTGTATTACAGATGGGAACCAGGTTAGGTTTTGGGAAGATAGATGGATTATGAAGGAGCCCTTAAAATCATATGAGAGTTTCTCAGTGTGGTTCGATACTTGCAAAAATTTATTTGGAATTCAGGTCAAGGATTATTGGAGGAATGGAGGGTGGGTGGATCTCTGCAAGGTCAACCTGGATCTTGCACTTATTCAATCTTCTCTGTTGGTGGTTAAAATTGGGATGAGTCAATAGGGGGATTAGTTAGTCTGGAGGCCAAACCCTTCAAGCTACTTCTCAGTGTCTTCGGTTGTCTCTATGCTATCGTTTTCTTTCACCACTCACCCTATTTGGTCTAAAGCCTAGATTAAACACCTTATTCCTAAGATCAATATATTCTTTTGAATTTTACTTCAGAATAAGGTACTGACAGTTGATAATCTTTGTAAGAAGGGCTTTCAAATCCCTAATCGATGTTACTTATGCAAGGAAGCTATGAAATCAGCTAATCATCTCTTTATCCACTGACCATATGTGGCTTCTATATGGGGAAGATTTTTTGCTCTCTAGAATTTATCTTAGGTTTTCCTTGGATCGTTAGAAGACTGATTTGTCCAATGGTATGCTCCCTCTTTAAAACCCACTCTTTATAGACTATGGTCTTTTACTTTCCCCCATATTGTCTAAGGAGTGTGGGAAGAATGAAATAATGGATTATTCAAGAACAAGGAGGATCCAAAGAATATTGTGTTTGAAATAATATATAGATTAATTATGGAGAATGTGAACAACATACCCACTAATGAGAATAAAACAAAGACAGTTGTTTGTATCTCATATGATCTTAAGATGATGAGAGAATGGCATATCAAAGAGGATATTTCTAAGGCTGCTAGACAAGGGAAAAAGGATCGTGAAGGTGTTAGTTGGATCCATCCCCCTAGGGGATGGATAAAAGATAATTTTGATGGGTCGGCCAAGGGTAATCCTGGGCTTGTTGGGAGTGGGGAAGTGTTAAGAGATCACTATGATAACTTTGTTTCGGCAGTAGCACTCCCCTTGGGCTCTCAGTCCAATCACTTATCCAAAGCCATAGGAGCATTCTAGGTCATTGATCTTGCTAGCAAAAAGAATATCAAAATAATATGGATAGAGGGGGACTCTAAAACCATTATCAAATGTCTTCTAGGTAATTCCCCCCTCCCCTCATGTACCATCAAAAGTTGGATCATTGAAGCCAGATCCCTTCTTTTCAACTTTGAAAATGTTAAAATCTCACATGTGTTTAGGGAAGAAAATGTGGTGGCTGATTATTTTGGCAAGGAAGGAGTCAAGATCACTAGTCAACAGATGTGGCACTCCTATAATGATTTGAAAGTTGATGTTCAAGCTTTAATTGGATATGATGTCACACATGGAAAAGTTGTCGTTTCAAAAAATGATTAAGTAGATCGAAGAAGGGTATTGTTTCATTCACTACAATGATGGTACCATAATTACTTCTTGAAGTCACGAGAAGTGGCACATTTTGTGGGTGCCTTGGTATTGTTGTAGGATTATTGCCAATTTTTTATGCTCTATTATTGCGAATAGAGAAGTCTGCAGAAAAATGGGGGGTAGAAGGAAGAGGGTGGAGCCTAAAAGTTGTGAAAAGAATCATAATAACTAGAAGGTATGGAAAAAAATTGATAAAGGTGGGATGAATCCTTTTCTGGAAAAACTTCATGGTGCTAGCCCTAACATTGTGAAGTATTTTGTCAAAAATTGGAAGGAGGAATGTATCATTCTCTCAAGAAGAAAAGTGATAATCAATGAGGGTCTTATTAGGGAAGTTACTGGCCTTTCTATAGAGGAGATGAAGTTCTTTCATGACAAAAAGATATTGGATGAAGTAGTTGTTAAGTTTCTGAAAATCGATGAGGAAAGGAAAGTGTTGGTTAAGGTTTCAAATGGTTATTTTGAGGCCAACACCATTAAGAAGCTCTAGAGGGAGGTACTAAGGGTGGTGATGGAATACATTACTATGGATGATAGATTCACCAGAGTCTTTAGATACTATTTTGTTCTCCTCAACCACTTCTAGTACAAGGTCACGATTTCTTTCCCCTAGTACTTCTAGTGTTCTCTTAAACATTGCATCCTGGAACACCATAAAATCCCTAGGAATTTCCCTGTTCTGCATGTTGGTCTCATTTAGCTCATTCATGAGCACTTCGCTAATATGCCTACCCCATCTAACCCCCTTTCGACCCCAGAATTGGAAGGGTATGACACTAAAACTAGTGTGTCTAAGGATAATTCTTATGGGGATTCTAATTGGGAAGAGGAAATTATGCACCCCCCTAATCTAAAAAGGCACCTAAAATATCTCCTTTTAGCAGGCCTTCAGGTAAACAAGATCTCTCTGTGAAAACCCAATCCAAAGCTAAAAGGAAAGTGAAGGACATTCCTAAGAATAAGTTGGTTTCTTACTCCAAGGACTCATCAGAAAACTCCTTTGATACCTCTAATCCCCCTGATAGATCCCAATCTTCTCACCCTACCACTGACAAAGAGAATACAGATAGATTTCTCAAAGACCTCAAACCGGATGACCATTACTTTAAACCGAACAGGGAATCTTCAAATGATATCTTGGCAATCGTCAGAAACGGTGCAGTGGACCTCTTTATGATTTTTAAATGGGTCATTCTTGAAATTAAAGACATCAACATAAAGAACATGGTGGTTGCTAGAAAACTAGATGACCTAATCGAAAAAGGGCAGCCTCAGAAGGCTGAAGGGGTATTTTGGACCGAGGAAGAGAAGCTTTCCATGGTTGAATGTCTACAAAGAACCATGGAACTTATGGAAAAGATGAAAAAATAAAATGAGAAAAAAACCATGCAGCATGAAGGAGAAGTTGGTAAAATCCAGGAAACTATGAATTCTATTATGAAACAAAGCCACAAGATTGTCAAAAACTCTGTGGCCACTATGAATACATTGGTGGATAAGTTGGATAAGTCCCAGTAGGGTTCCCTGATCATGGACCTCAATGCTAACAAACAAAAAGGCCAGAAAGAGGAGTCATGTCCCTCCAAGAGAACCAGAGCCAACCTGAAGAGAAAGGTGGAGTCCTCCAATCAGGAGCTACAGGACTTGAAAAAGGCGGCCCAAGATATGAACACTTTGGAAACTGAGATAGATGAGACTTTCAAGTCTTTAGGTTAATGTTTATCTGGTTTTAGCTTTTGCTTCCTTTTTGTTCGGTATGTTGTCCTTTTGTATATTTGACAACTTTTACGTTATGGTGAACTTTGATTGTTTATTTTATTTTAGACTATTACTCTATGGTTTCGTATCCCTATAAAACCCACTTTTTCCCTAATAAAAAATGATTCTTGCACCTAAACAAACTCATACCTAAAAAGATATAATCAAGTAAAAATCATTTTAATTCATGCATCTTAATTATATTTAAGAGGAATTCAAGTGATTAAATGTCTTCCCACACATTTCTTAGAAATATTTGTTTCTTTTTGGTAGTACTCTATTTCCAACAATGAGAAGTTAATTTTGTTTGATAATTAAGATTTTAGAAAAAACTCTCAATACTTTTATGATAGGTTAAATCTATATTATGAAATATATGTTATTATGGAGGGCTGTGTGCATGAATGCAAAGGTGGAGAGTGTATCTTCACTAGTTTTTACTTGTTTTGGTATTTTTTAGTGTTTGATTTGTATATTCTTGTATAAGACTTGGTTTTTAAGCTTAATTTGATTTTAATTTATGTTTTCATATTTCAATAATTTGAGCTTAATCTTTTTTCTAATTCTAGGATAAGATTGTTTGGTTGGTATTATTCATGGATTAATACTATTAGGGAACTCTTCATCCCTATTTTTAAAAATCAAATTTAATCATGGAACCAACAAAAATTGATTCCAACCAGTGTTATCTGCCAATTCAAGTGCAAAATATTCAAAAATAGATGCTATGGTGTTGTTCAAAAGGACAAAGTCATGGGTCTTTTGTTGATCCATCTATTAGGATATAACATTATCATTTGATTATAGAGATCATTTAGTCTATCAACATGTACATACATACAAATAGATCTACATAAAAAAATTGCATTCTACTTGACATGTCTTCAATCTTTTTAAATTGTCATTGAACTAGTGCATGTGGCTTGACTAAAATATAGAGACAACGTAGATTATTCCACTTGACAACAAGTCAAGTAGTACAGAGGTTTCAAGTAAAACACAATCTAGGTATACATAGTGATCTAAAAATTACGTTAGAAGTGTTGAACCATTGGAGTTAAGAAGATATACGTTAATTGAGAAAATTGTGAAAGCATTGTGGAACCAAAATTTCGTCATAGTTTAGTGTGATATGGAGGTCCAAGATGGTCAAGAGAATATTGGAGAAGACTTGAAGTAGAAAACCTAATCTGATATTTTCACTAGTTTTGTGTATGTCGTAATTTTTCCTTTGATTATGACAATTTTTTTTGTTTCTCTATCAAAAGTGACAATTTCATATTTTTTAATAAACTAGAGGATGATATTTTAAATTTTATAACATAGAGGGAAAGGTTAATAGGTTGGATAGCATACTCTTAATGATAGAGAATGTCAATATAGAGAAAAAATATCAAAAAATTGACTATAAATAAGGAGGACCATCTCATATATTCTTCTTCAAAATTAAAGATAAAAATTGACATTCAACTCTTAAATAATGAAATAAGTGCCAAGAAAATGATAAATATGGAATATACTTATTTCTTATATGAAAATATTGTGCTTCATTATTGATTGCACTAATTACATATATTAAGTCAAACCATTTACGATAATATTTTTAATTATAACATGTAGATATAAAAAATATACTTATTACAATATAAATCTAAATTTAAGACGTACTTACTAATATCATTATTTAAAAAATTATATCAATTTAAAATAAATTGCCATATTATAAAAAAATATATCTAAACCCAAAATTATCTTTTAGGAGGAAAACATTCACAAGGTTTCAACCATTGAAGTTAAAGACACCAAAATTATAAGAGATTTAATACTCTTTTTTCCATTAAAAATACAACCACTAGGTGGATATTTGGATGGAAATTAGGAGTAGGTTTATTGAAAAGAGATCACCTAAATAATTTAGAAAGAACATAATTAAAATTAATTTTAAATTAACATTAAAGCAAGGATTGCAAATTGTCTTCAATGTGTGATTATGCTTCCAACATGAACATTTGATATGAGAATTTCAATTTGAAGAAATTAAAAAATACACAAATTGGTACATCAATGATTTCACACAAATAGTTTTTGTATTGATTCAATTGATTATATAAAATGATCATCTAATTAGAGATCAAGACAGTGAAAGAACTACATAATACATCTCTATACAAAGGCTTTGCAATTTACAAAAATTAATATATAAACTTATCATGCATACTACATCTAGATTTCAAACTCTTTAAAAAAAGACATGCAAATTTTATATTTTAAAAAATCTATTTTTAACTACTACAAGACTATAATTCTTATCCTTATAAAAGGCCTTAATGTTTTCTTAAAAGAAATTAAGTCCCTCATATATGGGGAAGAAAGTGTTGACCCTTTAAGGAGTCATAAAAGAAGATCACCACACAAAAACCATGGTAGGAGAGAAGCTCATAGAAGTCAAAAGAAGGAAATAAGTTAGGCATTGATGTTGTTGAGAGAAAGATAGCAAACATAGCTAGTTTAGTACTAAATAAATTAATGGTGAAAATTGGGGTGGGGGGATATTTGAGTATTCAATAATTTCTCCCACATCGCATGGGAAGAACTATAGTCAAGTGAAAGAGTTTAAAATATATTTTTTTAATAGTACAATTTGCATCGACCTATTCTTAGAGTTTGTAATCTACACGTGTTGAAGTGATCACTGGAGATCTTCAATCTTCAACACCAAATAGCCTACTAAAAACAAGAGAGAAACAAAAACAAAAGATGCCATTCCACCAAATCAAGAATACAATACGATACAAGATGCAAGAGAAGCCTTTCTTATATAGACAAGGTGAAGGATAAGATTAGACAACATCATGACACATGTGTCTTAATCCTATAATATGAGACAACTAAATAACACAAATATTATTTATACATAGGACTCAAGAATTAAATAAGATAAGATAGGATAGTTCATTTATCTAGACAGTTCTAAGACTTCAAGAAAAGATTCCTAGGACCTAAGTGAACTTGACATGTAAATAGTACCTACTAATAAATTTGTTAGGTAAAATACCTTATTCACACCAAAAACCCCCCTTAAAGTGCAACTTAGGGGTGGAAACAAATGCAAAGATGCAAAATATGGGTCTTGACAACAAGGTATGATGAGGTACCCATGTACAATCTCTCACAAATAGAAAAAAGGGGAAAACCTTGTGGGAGAAAACTCCCTTCCGAAAGATAGAAAATACAAAAGTGAAGGAGGAGTCAAGAATACAAAAAATAGAAAAGTGACGGACTCAAGAATATAGAAAATAGGAAAGTGGAGTAGCAATCAAGAATTCTTCCTAAGGAAAACTTCCTTCACCTTGAGCATTGATCGCAACTAAAGATAATGAGGTGATGCCAAAGTTTTAGTGAAGGTGTCTCCAATCTGTTGATTCATAGGCAAGTACTCCAAACTAAGAACACCATTTTGGATAAGTTCCTAGATGAAATGCATGTGGATATCAATATGATTTGTACATTGATGCTACACTAGGTTGCATGAGATATAAATGGTACTCTAGTTGTCATACTAAAGAGTAATGGGATGATTAGAAGGAAGACCATACTCAACCATCAATTGATGAAACCAAATAACCTCTTGACTAGTTAAGACAACACCTTCATGCTGAACCTTTGTGAATGATAATGCAATAGTTGTCTACTTCCTGTAAGACCATGCAATCAAACCACAACCAAGGCAAAAAAATCGAAAAGTAGATTTCTAATCATTAACATCACCAACGCAATATGAGTCAATGAATCCCACAACCTAAAGAGCTACTAATATTTAATGAATGCCAAAGTGTGTAGTGCCCTTGATGTATCTAAAGATACATTTCGCTACCTTCCCATGACTCTCATGAGGATATTGAGAGAAATGGAAGACCAGTCCAATTGCAAACGAAATATCAGATTAACTTTGTATCAAATAAAAATAAAAAATAAAAAATCCAACCAACTATCAGTACAAAATTGTATCAAATAAAAGAATAGTACAACTAGTAGATAGTACAACACTAGATTGAAAAGGAGTAGGGGTAGGCTTGCAATCAATAGTCCCTATTAAGATTCATCCGTTTAGGGTTTGAAAAGACTTTAGAAGTGGTAAAATGAATCGGGTGAACGACAAATGGAATTTCTTTTCAAGGTATTTGACTGACACAACTTAGACATGGGCCATGCATTCTCAAACAAGGTAATTGCAGGTGCAAAATAAGTGGATTAGGAGTATCATACAAGCATAGATAACATTTGTTAGAACATATAATGCAAAATGTCTTCATATTCATGGATAGGATTCTCCATTTTATCTCTGCCAAAGCACAGTATTGCTGATTGTAACGATCAATAAAGACTAGTAGCTGTAGGTGTAGTTTCGCATGAAAGAGAATAAGAGATCGAATGTTTGCTCCTCGATGTGCATGGTGAGTTGTTAGGGAAAGGAAAGAGATCGAACGTTTTTCACCAAAAGAATTATTACAAATTCGATAAGATTCGAAATATCCGATAACCCCACTGGAGTGAGAAGCACCATGGGTTCCATCTGAATAGGAGTATAAAAGGAGAAACCCGATGTCAAACAAGGTTGAAATCCTAGACAGTCGAGAGGAGTAGGTAATTGATTTGGAAGTATGTTCGATTTCTAAAATAAAAGAAGAAACTCATTGTCAAACATGTTGGAGATTATAATCCCAACTACAGTTAGCTCCACCTGCCACCGTCTAACTTCAATGTGCCACCATTATAGTCAGTTATTTCCTCCAGTCGCTAATAAAATTGAGTGAAGGCCTACCTAAAGGGAAGTGCGGCTTCAAATTCCTAAGTATGTGGTGGAGAGATGGGGAGTTTCTGTCCAATCTTGAACGTTGGTGGAAAGAAAGTAATATATTAGGGGTACCCCTAGCTATTACTTTGTAAAACGAATAAAGTTTATGAAGGAAAAAATTAAAAGATGGAATAGAGATTGCTTCAAAAATATTTACGAAGAAAAAAGTCGAATTGAAGAAGTACTTTTGCAAATAAATTTGGAAACCATTTTGAGGGGAATGACCAATGACACATTCCTAAGAGAAAAAGTGTTAAAGGAGGAGCTGGCAGAGGTTTTACTAAGAGAAGAATTATTCTGGAAAGACAAATCCAGAGAACTCTGGATCAAAGAAGGAGATGCAAATACAAAATTATTTCATGCGTCGATCAAGACAAAGCATGATAGAAATAGAATTGATCATGTCATGGACCAAACTGGCAATCTTCTTTCCTCCTTTGAGGATATAGATGTTGGCAAATGCACACTCCAATGAGACATTGTAGGTGATTGAAGGTTTTGTAATTGATGGAAACCTTACAATCATATTACACCGGCAAGGCAATCCACCGACACCAGCAAAGTCAATACCACCGGCATCAACTGAGCAAGACAAACCTTTGCTCAAAGAAATGGAAACACAAACTGACCTACCAGAGGTCACCACAAGCAAGGATATTGCTCCCACCGGCGGGATACAGAGTGTTGGCACTTCAACTGCAAGATTCAAATCAACTAATGTAACAGAAGTTCTTTTGGACTCCTTAAAGAAAATAATAGATTGTAGCTCACAAGCATACAAGGCTATAGATGATACAATTCCAATTCTTAAGATGATAGCTCCAAAATGTAATATAGAAAATAAAGATTCTTTGAGTCAACTTGACACTTTATCTAAGTATATTACTGAAAACACTGTGATAGTTGAACAAATAAAAGAGGAAGCATTCAAGGAGAGATTAGAGAAGGAAAAACACAAATTCTTTGAGGAAGAAATAAAGAAGTTTACAAGGCAGTTTGACACACTTCTACCAGAATTATGTAGCACATTAAAGGAATTCAAAACTTTGTACAGAGATACTTGTAAGACTAACTTTTTGATAGTTGATATAGACAAGAAGATTAGCAAGATACAAAAGGAAATAAATCAACTAGCTGACAATTTCATTAACTCGTCTGATTCATTATCAGTTTTTGAGCAAAAGATAATAGGTTTTGAGGAAGAACTATTAAAGCTGGAAAGAGAAAAGGAAAGAATAAAAGGTAAGTCTAAGGATCTTAAATGGAGACTAAGTCCACAACTAGACTACCTCGTCACCTTAAGGAAAGAAATATATAATGCCCTAGTTCAAGGATAGAAAACACTGGTAGAGCAAATGCAACACCTCACTGGTACAGTTCAGAGGATAGAGGCCGCAATAAAAGACAGTAAAAAGTTCATTGAGAGCTTGAATATGGTTTGGCAAATCTTTTTCAGATTGTAACCAATCGGTTACAAGGTTGAAACAGGAAACTACACTCTATTGACACTTTGACAACCTTTGTCATTGATGCCAAAGGGGGAGTAGTGGTATGAGAAAAATCCAATAACTTAGGGATCATCTGCTCAGGGGGAGCACACATTTTGGGTAACAATTTTTGGATACACTTCTGAATTTTCTCATGAGTGTTGCCATCAATGCCAAAGGGGGAGATTGTTGGCAAATGCACACTCTAATGAGACATTGTAGGTGATTGAAGGTTTTGTCATTGATGGCAACCTTACAATCCTATTACACCAGCAAGGCAATCCACCGGCACCAGCAAAGTTAGATTCTACACTGGCACACAGACCATTGGCACTAGCAATGAAAGGAAGCATACCAGCACAGAAGCCGACAAGAATTTTGATTGTAATTTATTTTGTTTATTATTGTAAAATCATTGTAAGCCGACTTGGGAAATTGTAAAATGACTCATATATATAAGAGATCATTGTAGAACAATTAGGTAATGCATGGAGGAATGTATTTAGGCAAAATAAGGCATACCTATTATGTGAATTATAGGTTAAGGGTTTATGTATGAAGCAAAGCTATAAACTGGTACTATATCTGGCATAGTAGATGCTATTTTGAAGTAGTACAAGACATTGGATTTATATAATCCATTTTGTAAGTTAGTGAGACTTCACTTGGCCTTCCTGCATGTGCAGGCCCCTCTTGTAGTGGTAATATTCTCTTATTGGCTAGTAAGTGAATATTGTGGGTCACAAATCCCACCGAGGTTTTTCCCACACTGGGTTTCCTTGTTAAACTACTGTGTTATGGTGTGTTTCTCATGTGGTTGCTGGTATCTTTGTTTTCTACATTATTTCTTGTTTACTGACATATAGTATTAATATGCTTTACATGTTTTAAGTCAAGAAAATCAATTCACCAGTTAGATACTGATTCACCTCCCCCTCTCAGTATCTATGGGAATCCTAGCAATAAAAGAGATAGCAGTTAATAATTTCAAAATATTACTGGGCAATGACAATGGAGCAAAAAATATTCAATCGGCTCAAATGGTGGATGTTATACAACAAGAGATCTCCAATGAGGATAACAAATATTTGTCAAGTCCTTTTACTAAAGAGGATGTGAGAAAAGAAGTGTTTGATATGCATCCAAACAAAGCCCTCAGTCCGAATGGAATCACAATGGAATTTTTCCAGAAATGTTGGAGTTTTATGGGCGACGACATATTCAAAGTGGTGGAGGATTTTAGAAAACAAGGAAGATTTGTAAAAGAGATCAGCCATATTAACATTGCCCTTATTCCAAAGAAATAGGATTGCACTTCAATGATAGATTACAGACCCATATCCTTATGCAATTCTATATATAAAATCATTTTCAAGACGATGGTGAATAGACTCAAACCAATTCTGATGAAGATCATATCACCGGAGAAGCATGGCTTCACCTTGGGGAGAGAGATTATGGACAATATAATCATGGCAGTAGAGACTATCCATTCAATGCATAATTCCAAAGCTAAAGGTATGATCATTAAGCTAGATGTGAGCAAAGCATATGATCGGGTTTCTTGGAATTTCCTTTTTGAGGTTCTTAAGAAATTTGGTTTTAAGCAAAGGTGGTTGGATTGTATAAAACATTGTGTTTCATCTATGAGCTACTCTATGATTGTCAACGGGACTGCTAGCGGTTTTTCCAAGCTACTAACGGGTTAAGACAAGGAGATCCCCTGTCACCATTCTTGTTTGTATTGATGGCAGAAGCGCTTGGAAGGAGTATCAAATATAGAGTTGGATAGGCGGAATGGAAAGGTATTTATATCAATGGGAATATGGAACCTATGTCACATTCGCAGTTTGCGGATGACACAATATTATATGGAGAAGCTTCAGAAAGAGAAGCTTTGATAATAAAAAAGGTGCTAGATGATTATGAGGAATGCTTTGGTCAGAGTATGAATAAACAAAAATCAATGATATATTTTTTAAATTGAAACAAAAGGACACAATTGAAGATCAAGAGCATCTTGGATTATGGTCAAGGTTGTTTTCCTATAAAATATTTAGAGGTGCCATTGTTTGTTAGGAGAGTGGACACTAAAATATGGGAAGAGGTGATAAACAAGTGCCAAACAAAATCGACCTCTTGGAAAAATAAATGGTTGACTCAAGCCAGGAGATTACAAATGATTAGGTCAGTACTCTTGGTTGTCCCAACTTATTCCATGTCTTGTTACAAATTGTCCAACAAGGCGGCTACTGCTCTAGATGGGATGCTAAAAAAATTCATTTGGGAAGGTCATAAAGAGGAGAAAAATTCCCTTGATCAATTGGGACATGACATGTTTGTTTAAGGAAGATGGTGGGGTAGGTTTGAGAAAAATGAGCCTTCAAAATTTGGCACTTGGTGCTAAATTAGCTTGGAAATTGTATAAATATCCCCACAAGGGATGGTGCAGACTGATGGCAAACAAGTATCTAGATGCAAATGAGCCCAAAAGAATATTTACTATGGCAAACACTGCAGGAGGTTCACCAATTTGGAGATTTATTTGGGAGAGTAGGAAAATAATTACAGAACATCGTGGTCAAAGATGAGGAAGGTAGTTTTGTAGGGGCTATATTTGGGCCTTTACAAATTGTTTCCAACAATGTGGTGGAAATCACTGCATTAGAGGAGGGGCTTAAATGGTTTATCGCTAACAAACAATCAAAAGTTGTTATCGAAAGGGACTCTCAAATTATACTAAATGGTGTTAACAAAAAAGATTTACCAATTGGAGGCTTAACAAATGGATCCCAAGAATAGACCAGCTTATTCAAAAGCTGGAAGACTATGAGGTAAAACACATATATCGTGAAGGAAATCATGCGGTGGACTTCCTTGCTAACCAGGACGTAATCGAATCTCAAAAAAAGGCCATTTCGGTGGCAGATTCGATGTACAAGGACCTGAGTTATTTTATGGAAATGGATAGAGATAAGATCCCAAGGATGGGGATCGAGTAATCCCAATCGTAGAAAGGTACCATTGGGATAAGAGAAGTACTCTCTTATCAACTTTGCTGTTGGAGGGTAGGGCAGGTGTATATATGGACTCGGGTTGATGGATTTTCTCTGGTTATTGGGATTCTGGTGGTTGCAGTGATAGAGAAAGACTATCATGACACATTGAAACCCAAGTTCAAATGAATCTAATGGAAAGGTTGGATTTATATAGTGCAAGGGGCATCGTTGTTTTTTCTCATAGTGGAGGAAGATGGTGCATCGATTCGAGCTTAGCTACCTCTATAGAGAGGAGACACTAGAGGAACAGTGTGATAGATTGTTCGACATCGACACAGATGGCCTTGAGGTGATATGCCGAATAGTGGAGGGTGCCCTTTGTGAGGATAGGAACTGGTGCAATGGGCAGATCTACGAAATAATTCTGTGTCTTCTAGTTGATGTTTTACCATCCAAGGAGGCATATATCAAAAAAATTGTGGGATTTGCTAGGGAGGTTGATGCAGATGTTGTGGGAGGTGCGGTCATGGAGGTGGAAGAGGAATGGGCCATCATTCTAGGTCCCTTTTTTAACACTAAGATTTACCTATTGGATGTTCAATGCTCGGATTCGGAGGACGAAGAATAGGTTGCTGCAGTGGCCCTCAAAGCCAAGAAAGAGGAATTCATGAATAACGCTTGGGAAGTATTTCGTGTGGGTGTGAATAATGATGACATGGATCCCTTCAAGCGGATGATGCAGACAGAGGAGGGTTGGCTTCCGGAGGGCAGTATTGATCAAGTGGCATTGATCAGGTCTCGGGTTGCTACCATCCTAAGGCTTTTATAATATGATATGCGAAGTGTCTTGTTATAATAGTTTATGTTGTAGCTTTGTGTATGTAGGGAGTTTTTTTTCTGTTAGTTGGACTAAGATTGTAATATCTTTTCATATATAATATAGGGAGCTATCCCCATCAAAGATAGTACTTGATTAAAAAAAATGCATTTATATAGACTTGAAATTGTGAAATTGATATTCAATTATTTGGTATATGGGTAGGTGTTGGACATGTACAGATTGGTATATCTTCTTTAATTATTTGCTCTGCATATTGGCGGTTTCATATTAAAAACATTTAATAATATTTACACGGTAGATGGTAAGCACATATCTAGCGTGAATTTTAAATTCTAATCTCGAGTACCATTCATGGCCAGTGGTACGATCTCCATTATTATTATTGTTGTAGTAATTTGTTTTTTTTTGTATATGTTTAAATTCTTTAGAAATACTATTCTTATAACCATTAACACCGTGCAAAATCCTAAAGACATTCAATATCTAAAAATTGTTTAGAACAAATAGCACAGGCAAAAATAGAACTTAACCATGGATATCATGACCTGAAAATTACTTAAGTAAAAGTACCGGGAACATAGAATTTCATAGAAGATGGCATTATATGTAAAGGTCTTAAACTACTTTTCACAATGATTTTACTCAGTGTTGTTCTCTTTCAAATGATTAAGGTTTATTGTAGCCCCTCAAGCCATTCTCATGCCCCTTCATACCATGTTGCAACCCCTGCAAGCCATGTTCATGCCCCTAGAAGCCATGGTCAGCTATTCAAATCTCCACCACTATAATCCACATTTTTGTATTCTTATTTTTATCAGTAGCATGTCATATGATGCTTATGACTAAAGCTTTTGCATTTCATTTTTTTTATTTGTTGTAGGTGTGAGGATTAAGCAAAGCATGGATTGGTATGCTTGTTCAGGCATTCCAAGAATTTTTGAATTGTTTGACAGGGTTGATTGTGATTGTCTACATTGTTAGAAATCCTTGTATTTGATGGGATTTGAGATGAACATCTGTAGTTTTTGTGGGGAAGATAGGTCATATGGATATGGTTTTGATCATATGAATTAATTTTTCTATTTTGAATGAATGGTTCTTATTAAATTTTGATAAGGATTTGCTAAATTCCTTTACCAGTATTAATTGACATGGGTTTTACTTTCAATATAGATTCTTTTTTAATTTGTCTAATATAGAGATTATTGATTTTGATTGCAAGCCATTGTCAAATATACTCAATAAAGCTGAAATTATTTTTTTAGCTAACCTTTAATTAACACAATATATGGTAAGCAACAATTTGAAAATATTAATTTAAAAATTATAAATGATTTAAATTTAGTTTTAACTGATTTTTTAAATAAATTTGTAAGAATTGTATTGGATAATGAAATTTAAAAATTATATCAAAATTTTCATTATCAGAATAGCAATTGCATTTTCTATTGTAATATAGTCACTCGTATAAATTGTAGGTATTATGTGATGTCATCTATTTGATTGTGACATGTAATTTTAAAGTTCATAATGTGCAAATTGATTATGTTAATCAAATTATTATATTGTTGTGTTCTTTACCAAATTCATATAACTTGATACAAGGTGATATTCCTTTGCTAGAAAATTTTGTCATCATTAATGAATATGGTAGTTACTAAAAGAGTAATCCTCAACACTAAAGTTTCATATGTTATAGAAGTTTATTGCAATTTCTTACGAACAACTAGGTTTGTTAAGAAACTCCTTAAAAATGCACAAATTTCCAAGTGAAACGTGCAGGTTCATCCATAGAGCTCGAAGTGCATGTACACAATCTTGTACAATATTTTTGATAAGTAATTTTGTGCAATTTTAATCTACTTGATCACATATCTTATGAGAATACCTTTAGTAGTTAAGACATTTTTTTCGTCCAACAAAATGCCAATATGGAGATTTCTTTTTTCAACAACGTATAAATATGATATAGGCATTTCTAAATGAAGAATGATAGATTTTCTCCAACTTTACAGTTTTAGCTCAAGACTAATTATCAATAGAAAACAAATTTCATTCATAGATCACTCATGTTAACAGAGCTGTTATAGTCTATAGCATACAATATGAACAAATTATTGAAAATACATAGTTTTCATGAAATAACCATGAAACAATTGCTTTAATTACTAAATTAAGAAAGAAAAATGAATTTGTTTTCTTTTCCTCATATATATTCTAACAATCTATTTTAGTGGTAGTTTTTTTATATCAAGCTTCACGTGAGATGTATGCAACACAAGAATTCTCTTTCTTTCATTTAGATATTCAATCCTTAAGCGTAGTGGTCAAAACCTTGATAGGTTTCGTCCAATTGTAGGCCACCTTGAAACTATCAATGGTTTAGTATAATTTCCTAATATTACAATTGAACAATCTCACAATGATGACAATGTCTAAAACTATAATGCTATATGTTCATGCTCACCATCCATCAGCATAAATTACAAAATTGACCATTGCTTTCACATGAAAATACTTTAAAAAAAAAAAGCACAAATGAAATGATAAAAGAAAATATTAATACGAAATAAGATCACTTCCATTTGTATACCCTACTTAAAATATATAATTCAAAATGATATATTTATGGTATTATTATCATTTTTAAAATTAAAAAAATGATGGAAAAGAAAACACATTCACCATAATGTTACTATTGTAAGAAACAAATTTAGAAAAAAAAAACAATTTGATTCGAAAAAAGGCATATTAAAGAAAAGGTTTTATTGATTTTGTCAACAATTTTTTTAATTCATCCAACTCAAGGAAAAAATAATTACAATACAAATTAACCCTCAAAGATTTAAATTAGTATTCTATATAAGAACTTAACATTGTAATAAAGACAAAAAAACATTCCCTCTAATCTTTAGACCATACCCTACAAAACACCTTCCTATTAGCTTATCATTGCATGCACATAACGTGCAACTGCTAGTATTATAATGTCTTAAATTTATTTTTTATTTTTTGTCTTAGCTTTTTAATTTAAGCTATAGGCTTTTTGCCTTTCTTTCTTATTATTTTATTTTATTTTATTTAGTTCTTATATTTTTTTGTTTTTAGTGTATAGTTGTCAATTCTTATTTCTAGTTTTATCATTAACTTGTTCATTTGGGTATTTTTCTACTCTTTTATACATGTATGTATGTATATATATGTATGTTCATGTGTATGTATGTATGTATGTATGTATGTATTTTCCTTTTAGTTTATATTTTTCTTATGTGTATTTTTAGTATATTGATAATATTTTATTTCACACATTTATTGATATGTGTGTTAGGTATCTTATATTATTTTGATGATTAGCTACCTCTTACTTTGTAGATACTTTTCACATCCTTTTAAGTTATTTCTTGCCATTAATTTTTTTATTTATTTGTTACCTTCCCTTGTCTTTCCCCCAACCCTAGTATCCACCCCCTGCATCTATTTATTCTCTTCAAGCTGTAGCTATCCTTTCATTTTTCTCTCTAACTATTTGCTTCATCTTGATGATGGATTGTGTAGTATGATCTGAAATGTTGATGGTGAAAAGTATCACACATAGCTGAAAACTAGAAATGAGAAAAACTAACATTATGGACTATGGAAATTACATGAGTTCAAGTGAAAACAAAATCCAATATTTATTTTCAATGATAGAATTCACTACAAGATTCAATTTATGAGTGGATTGAGAGAAAATTTGAGCTGGAGACATGATGTTTGCAATGAAATTCACAACAGATTCAATTCATAAGTTGATTGAAAGGACATTTGAGTTGGAGACAAGATGTATTATCATTCAAGAAAAATAAATATTAAATTCTAAGAATGCCTCCAAATCAAATATTTTGAATGCTAAAGACATTCAAAATTTGATAGTATACTTGAATCTAATTTGGTTGTATTTGAAAGGGCATTTGTCTTATCATCTAATGTCGCACCAGAATCGAAATATTGTTTAACAACAACTTGTTTTTGGCGTTGGTAACCAGAAAAATGTTTCACCACGTGAAACAACTTTCTCAATTAGTTTTTACAAGAGCTTTTTCGTAAGGGAAGCCTATTGACTAATTATTTCACTAATTTGACAAATATATATATATATAAACTAATTCCATTAATTTCAAACGTATATTCCTTTTAATCAACACCTTAATATTAAAAATGATTTTTAAAATACTGTTCGCAAATATTAGCATTGAAATAATGAATTCCTATACCAACCATAGGAAACCCCACCACCATGGGCCCTCTCCTTTAATCGTGGATGCTTAGTCAACGGCTTGTGTTATAT